>NC_059295.1:1674453-1891953 GCF_017591435.1 Portunus trituberculatus
GAGTTTTAAAGCAAAAGAGGATTGTGAAATACTGCAAGAAGACCTAAATAAGATATGGAATGGAGCAAAAAGTGGAAATGGAATTCAATGTGAACAAAAGCCATGTCATGAAAATGGGAAAGAGTGAAAGACGAGTGGGAATCTATAAGATGGGAGATGGAGTAGAACTGGAGAAAGTAAAAAGGAAAAGGACTTAGGAGTGACGATGGAAGAAAACAATCAACCAGTAAACCATATTGATAGAATTTTAGAGAAACATATAATTTGCTAAGGAATATTGGAGTAGCATTTCACCACATGGACAAAGAAATGATGAAGAAATTGATAAGTACTTTAATAAGACCCAGATTGGAATATGCAGGAGTAGTGTGGACCCCTTATAAAAAGAAACACATAAGGAAATTGGAGAGACTACAAAAAATGGCTACAAGAATGGTTCCAGAATTTGAAGGGATGACATATGAGGAGAGACTAAAGGCTATGGATCTACCAACCCTGGAACAAAGAAGGGGGAGAGGAGACCTGATACAAGTTTTTAAATTGATCAACAGAATGGACCAAGTGGATTATGAGAAACTAATCCTGAGAGAAGAATATGACATTCGAAGCACAAGATCGCATTGTGAAAAGCTGAGAAAAGGAAGATGTCTGAGAGATGTTAAAAAATATAGTTTCCCGCAAAGATGCATTGAGACGTGGAACAGTTTAAATGAAGAAGTAGTGTCTGCAACAAGTGTGCATACTTTTAAAGTAAGATTGGATAAGTGTAGATATGGAGACGGGGCCACATGAGCATAAAGCCCAGGCCCTGTAAAACTACAACTAGGTAAATACACACACACACACGCACACACACACAGTGTGAATTTAAGGATGAAAATTGAATATAGGGATAAGGTATGATTGTCAGAGAGAGAGAGAGAGAGAGAGAGAGAGAGAGAGAGAGAGAGAGAGAGTGGAGGTGATGGAGGAAGGGAGAGAGCGATAAATGAGAGATGGGTCAGGTCACACACCTGGCCATTCCAATTTTGGGTGAAACGTGGTAGCAGTGAAAGGATTGCTATTCCCTAAGGAGACATGCCAAAAACCTGCGTTTAGATTTGGAAGACTATAGTGTGCCTTCCAAGACGAATGTTGTATTGTAAGGCAACACTCAGCCTCAAGTGAGCTTGGACACTTGACCGATAGTGACCTGGATTTGTATGTTGGGTCAATACATTATGATGTTAGCTTAAGTACAGTAATCGGTCGTGTATCTGGATTATAGCAGCCAAGGCCCTGGCGGATACAGAAATATGGAGCAGAATTTTCTCTAATTATAATTTGAGAAAAAAACATGTACATAACCCAGATGGGTAAGAAAACAATGAATGAAAGCACATTAAATGATTGTGTATACAATAATGACTTCCTGGAGAATGATAGAATGATAACATATAAGATACCTGCTTTTCTAGAAAATGTGAGGGTTGGGAAGGTGCCATCAGCAGCGTCATGGCAATCTGCTGTTTCACTGCTGAACTGGACACTACCTGAGTCATTATTAGTGTGTTGAAGTGAGATAATGATAGTGAAGTATTTATTGTTTGTCTGGTACAGCTTTCTACCTCTGTCTCAACATAATTTTTTGTAATAGTGTCATGTAAAGTTGTGATGATAAAGGCAGTAAGAAAAAAAAAAGTGTTTGGAAAGATCATAACAGTCTTATGATGCAGAGAGAAGGTGGAGAAGACTGGCAATGAGGCATGGAGTGAGGCAGAGTCTTGGAGGGGAAGATAACATGCATGACGGAGGGGAGAGGGGAGACCAGAATTGAAAGTCCTGCTGTCTCCCAATGATACATTTGTTTGTTTCTAGTTGTCTTCTCTCCTTGATGTTTCTCATTCTAATTCTCGTCAACCTATACCTGTCAAGCAAAAATTAGAGAGCTAAATGACACATCCTTGACTCCTGGCCAAGTACTGAGTAGGGGGTGAGTCAGGCTATGACACAATCACACAAGACATTTAAAAATGGCTTCTTGACGGAAAGGTTATTTAATTACCAAAAAATAAACTCAAAGACAGAGCAGCTCATCTTGGATTTGATACTTGGAAGTTCTGCCTGGGCGTCTCACAAAGAAATGTAAACAAACAACTGAACCACTTTTTGCTGCTGATGAAACAAATATATATATATATATATATATATATATATATATATATATATATATATATATATATATATATATATAAGAATGCTATGGAATTAGGGCCAAAATAGATAGAAAAGCGATAGAATTGATCTTGGCGGGAAGGTGGTTTTGGAATGAGCTCAGATATCCCATGAGTCATGGCTGGGGCGCGATAGCAGGCATCTGAGGTCGCGATAATGAAATCTTAGCAGCTTTTCATGGGTGTGTGATAGCAATAAAATCGATAGCAGAAGTCGATAAGAGGTTGATTGTGTGTGTGTGATTTACCTAGTTGTATTTACCTAGTTGTAGTTTTACAGGGCCTGGGCTTTATGCTGTGTGGGTCTCCATATCTACACTTATCCAATCTTTTAAAAGTGTGCACACTCATTGCAGACACTACTTCTTCATCTAAACTGTTCACGTCTCAATACATCTCTGGAAACTATAAATATCTCTCAGACATCTTCCTTTCTCAGACTATGCGATCTTGTGCTTGGTGTCATATTCTTCTCTCAGGATCAGTTTCTCATTATCCACTTGGTCCATTCCGTTGATCAATTTATAGACTTGTATCAGGTCGCCTCTCCTTCTTGTTCCAAGGTTGGTAGATCCATAGCCTTTAGTCTCTCCTCATATGTCATCCTTCAAGTTCTGGGACCATTCCTGTAGCCATGTAGCTCTCTAATTTCCATATGTTTGATGAGGGGTCCACACTATGCATATTCCAATCTGGGATTATAGATTTATCAATTTCTTCATCATTTCTTTGTCCATGTAGTGAAATGCTACAATATTTCTCAGCAAATTATATGTTTCTCTAAAGATTCTATCAATATGGCACTGGTTGATTGAACACTCCTAAGTCCTTTTCCTTGACTTTCTCAGTTCTCATCTATCTTATAGAACAGGTCATCTTTCACTCTTTCCCATTTCCATGACATGGGTTCACAAAATTCCATTTACCACACTCCCAGATCTTATTTAGGTCTTCTTGCAGTATTTCACAATCCTCCTTTGATAACTCTGCACAGTTTGATCATCTGAAACAGATTTATGTAGCTGTTCATGCATGTGTTAATATAAATGAGGAAAATGGAGTGTGTGTGTGTGTGTATATATATATATATATATATATATATATATATATATATATATATATATATATATATATATATATACACACACACACACAACAAAAAATATTTACATCTACTTATGAAGAAGCTATTGTTGAAATTATAGCATCATTCCAGTTAGAAGAAAATCAATTTTATCTTAAAAGTTTGGTTAGAAACCATAGATCTTAATTTGGAAAATTGAGCTAGAAGAAAAAGTGTGTTGTCTGGCTGGAAAAGAGGAAAGAATTGACAGAACAGTAAAAACCAAGGAAATCGTTGAAGAAGACAGAAAAAGTTTGTGATGGAAGTGCTGTGTTGCCTAGGGATTGAGGGAAAGGAGGTTTGAATATGCTTGAGTGCAGCTCCGGATAGTAGCGATTTCCGGATAGTGGCGATTACTGTACTATGTAATTCAATTCAGCCTTTTATAAGATGTAAACTCAGTACTTAGTTGTTACAAGTATAAAATAATAAAAATGAGTATGTGTGTGGAAAAAAATGTGTCTTATAAAAACATACATACACATGAACGTGCACACAGGAACTGGCAGAACAGGAGGGATAAGGAAAATGACAGGATTAAGTCTTTACTGAACAAGATCTCTGTGGAAGAAGAGGACCTATATGCTGAGGTAGAAGAAAGTATGAGATTGGGAGCTTTTGAGGAAGGCAAGAATAGACCATTAAAATTGAAATTAAAGTCTCAGGTGGCAGCTGAGGCCTTGTTGAGGAGGGCTTGGAAACTTAAGGACTCTGAGGAAACCAAAACAATTTACATAAGAAGAAATATGTCACAGGATGAGCGAATGAAAATGAAAGAGCTTGTAACTGAAGTGAAAGAGAGGAATGACGAAAGAACAGAGGAGGAAAAGACCAAGTTTTTTTGGAGGATGAGAAATGGGAGGCTAAAGAAGTGGTGGATAAAACAGATGGAATAGACATTACATGGAAGAATGAGACTAGGAATGGAATACAAGTGACTTACACGAATATAGATGGATTTCTGTCTAAGAGGCTAGAATGTATGGATTACCTAAGAAATAACGAACCGGACATAATGTGTGTAGTGGAAACAAAGCTAAGGCCGAAATAAAGCTAGACTGGTTTGTTGTAAAACACTACAAAGTATGGAGAAATGATAGAAAAATAAAGGAGGTGGTGGTATAATGGTTCTTACTAAGGAAGATCTGATAGTGAAGGAGGTGAACTATAGTAAGATAAATGAGGAAGTGATAAGTATGCTTATAACAGATTGCAAGAGGGACATTAATATTATAACAGTATACATACCACCCAGAACCAGTGCTTGGGAATATGAACAATACAAAATGGTGATGAGAAATACTCTAGACAGAATGAAGCAAGAACTCATCAGAAAGGATAGAGTGATGATAGTTGCAGACTTTAATTGCAAAGAAATAGTGTGGGAAGACTACAAAGTGGTGAACGGTGGTGAGTGGGCAGAGGAATTGTTAAAGGTAGCAACAAATAACTTGATGACACAGTGGGTGAGATCACCAACAAGGTGCAGGGGACAAGATGTTGCAGCAAGGTTGGATTTGGTATTTACCAGGGAATCTCTAAAGAGGAAATTGAACATGAATGTCCCTTGGGAAAAGCGATCATGATGTCCTAAGCTTTGAGCTGGATACGGAATTAAGAACGAATAAGATTGTGGAACGCAGGGAGGAAAAATTAAATTATATTAGGGCAAATTATAACCATATAAGGGAGTTCTTTAATGAAATTGACTGGTCCGTGGTATACCAGGAAAGGGATATGCAATTGAAATACGATAAATTTATGGATTTGTATAACTCTGCTGTGAAAAGTTTGTGCCATATCACAGAAAGAGGACTTTAAATAATAAACAGTGGTTTAATAGAAATTGTGAAGAAGCAAAAAAGAACAAAGAAAAGGCATGGAAGAAACTTAAGAAAAACAGTGATGTATTATCAAGAGAAGTTTACAAAACAGCAAGGAATAGATATGTTGAAGTAAGGAGAACAGCACAGAAGGAATATGAACAGAGGGTGGTGGAAAACTGTGATAGTGACCCAAAATGTTTTACAAATTCATAAATGGAAAACTAAATAAAAGGGAGGCAATAGAAAAGGTAAAAATGGGAAGAAGTATATGAGGATGCTGGAGATATAGCTGAAATTTTGAACGACAACTTTTGCAAAGTGTTTACAAAGGAGGAGCATTTTATGGGAGGAAGGCCTACGGAAATAAAGCAAATGCAGGACATCATGGTTACTAAGGAAGATGTAAGGAAAATTATAAGCAATCTGGATATTAATAAATCAATGGGGCCTGATGGCATATCTGGGAGGTTGCTAAATGAATGTAAGGATCAATTGTTGAACCCCGTATTTGATATTGTGGAAACCTCCATACGAACAGGATTAGTCCCGAAAGAGTGGAAAAGAGCTGACATTGTGCCTATATATAAGAATGGTAGTAGAATGGAACCGCTAAATTATAGACCAGTATCGTTGACTAGTATATTGTGCAAGGTATGTGAAGAAGTAATTAAAGCTAAGTGGAGTGAGTATCTAGAAAGTGAAAACATTCTGAGTGAAAGACAGTTTGGTTTCAGAAAAGGAAGATCGTGTATCCAATTTATTATGTTTTTATTCAAGAGTGACTGACATACTACAACATAGAGAGGGATGGGTGGATGCTATCTACCTGGACTTGAGAAAGGCCTTTGATAAAGTACCACACAATAGACTGATGTGGAAACTAAAGAAGATTGGAGGAGTAAATGATAAACTAGCAAAATGGATGGAAAATTACTTAATGGGAAGAGAAATGAGAACAGTGGTGAGAGGAAGGAAGTCCGAGTGGAAGAAGGTAACCAGTGGAGTTCCACAAGGGTCAGTGCTGGGTCCCATCATGTTTTTGATTTATGTTAATGATATGCCAGTAGGAATTGACAGTTACATGAACATGTTTGCGGACGATACTAAAATTATGAGGAGAGTAAAGAATGTGGAAGATTGTAACAAGTTACAGGAAGATCTTGATAAAATATATGAGTGGAGTAAGGAGTGGCAGATGGAATTTAATATAGACAAGACCCATGTTATGAAAATGGGAAGAAGTAGATACAGACCAAACAGGGATTACAGGCTGGGTGATGAGAAAATTAAAGAGACCAATGAGGAGAAAGACTTAGGAGTAACCGTGCAAAACACCTTGTCACCGGAGAAACACATTAACAAGATTTTTTGGAAAACATATAACATGCTTCAAAATATTGGCCTTGCATTCCACTACCTAGATGAAGGAATGATGAAGAAGATATTATGTACCTTAATAAGACCCCAGTTAGAATATGCAGCATGTGTCTGGTCACCGCATATGAAGAAAAATGTGAAGAAGGTGGAAAGGGTACAGAGGCTGGCAACAAGGATGGTACCAGGACTTAGGGAGTTAGACTATGGGGAAAGACTGAGGAAGCTGGGGCTGACCACATTAGAAGAGAGAAGAACAAGAGGAGACATGATAACTATGTATAAATTGGTGAACAAGATTGACATACTGGACAGAGAGTTGATAAAGGTGACCACAAGTAATCATCTCCGAGGACATGAAAAAAAGCTAATAAAAGACATCTGTCTAAATGACATGAGAAAATACAGTTTCCCGCATCGTAGCATTGATAAGTGGAATAAACTGAGCAGTGATGTCGTTGACGTGGTGTGTGTCAATCAGATGAAAGAGAGATATGACAGGAATGGACAAGGAGACAGGTCACAGAGAGCTTAGCTCGGGCCCTGTAATACACAAATAGGTAAATACAAATAGGTAAATACATGCCAGGTGCCTTTATATCTTTACTAATAGAACATCCAAATGGCTTACTCGTTCAAACAAGAGTCAAAACTCCACTTGTGAATTATATTCACATTGATAAAGCCTGTAAAGCACGATTGCAAAATAAAATAAATATGAATTGCAGCACTGATGCGTTAGGTTTTGGAGATTGGCGGATTCAGCTATTTTGATACCTAAGTTATTCAGCCTCCCAAATTTCCGAAACTTTGGAATTTCAAATGACAAACCTCCGAAATTGAGGATTTTTACTGTATAAAAGGTTTGCTCACACTCTTATGTCATGAAATATATCAGTTAGCACCAGGCTGTCACACGTGTCACGTTTTTTTTTTTGTCTTGGAAATTATCACCCATGGGTAGTTCATCAAAACGGTTTAGTTATATTATCGCATACAAGCTACAAGTTGTACGATATGCCAAAGAACATGGTAACAGAGCAGCAGAAAGACACTTTGGCCTACTGCCTACCGAAAAAATTATTCGGTAGTGGAGGAAACAAGAAGAATTGAGTGAAGTTGGAAACAAGACAAAGCACAATTTACATCAAGAACCAGCAAAATGGCCACAGTCAGAAAAAGACTAAAACAAGAAGAGATGGACTCCTTCACTGTGTGTATGAATTTACCTATGGTGTTTTTATTTACATAGTTGTAAATTTGTGGTGAGTGCTCCAGCAAATTTGTAATGAGTGCTGAAACAATAGTGTCTTGCAGACTCCTTGTTTCTTGTATTTTTGTGTTCAGTGGTCGGGTATATTGTGAATGTGTTCTTGTATGAGAATGACTTTTTTTTCTTAGAAATTTCTTTCAAATATTAGGGTGTGTCTTCCAAGATGCAGCATCTTGCAAGCTGTAAAATTTGATAAGTGTAGTTTAAGATACAATTATTATCTCTAGGAGGAGGTAGTAGACATCTCCTGAAACGATAATTTACTCCAAGCAAGGTCTAATAGCACTAGTTCAGGGGGTGCTGCGAACCTTCCATCAAAGCTAGTTGTGATCTTGCTGAACATTTCCCTTTGTGTCTCACAACTCAAGGGGGCAGTTACAGCCTGCCCTCTAAAGACAACTCTCCTTCTTCACACAAAACTACATGCACCTACCATACACACACACACACACACTCTTCACTTAAAATTCAAAAGTACAAAATGGCAAGTCCAAATCCAGCCTCAGAGTCCCCTTCTGGGAAGGGATAAGAAATGTCCCCAGGTCGGACGCCTCTCTTGATAACGACCCCAAATGCCTTGACACCTCCCTCAACTTTTCTTCATTCATTTTTTGCAACATTCACAGTCTTCGATCTAATTTTCAATCTGTAGAACACCACCTCTCCTCTATTAAACTTCATCTTCTTTTCCTCACTGAAAACTGACAGTAGCCCCTTCTCTGTTTCCTCCTACTTTCTCTATTCTCATTTTCATTCCAAAATTGGATGTTGCATCTACATATGCAATGATTTAACTTGCTCTCATGTCCAAGCTCTTGAATCTTCTGAGTTTTCCACCATCTGGCTTAGACTCACTAGTCACTCTCTAACAAAATTTATCAGTGCTGTCTATCTCTCCCCTAACTACTGTGACTATAGTAAATTCTTTGACTATTTAACTTCCAAAGTGGAGCACATTCTGTCCCTCTACCCTTTCACGGAAATCTCCATCCTTGGAGATTTCAAAGTTCACCACCAGCTTTGGCTTTCCTCTCCCTTCACTGACCATCCTTGTGAACTGGCTTTCAACTTTGCTATCCTCCATGACCTAGAGCAACTAGTGCAACACCCTACTTGTATCCTTGGAGACACACCCAACATTCTTGATCTTTTTCTTACTTATGCTGTTACTCTATCTTCTCCATTGGGCTCCTCCAATCACAATCTCATTTCTGTATCTTGTCCTATTTCTCCAATCCCTCCTCAGGATACCCTAAAGCAGAGCTGCCTCTGGCATTATACTGATTTTTCTTGGAATGATTACTATTTCCGTGTCAGAGACCCATCTCTTTGTGCTGAATGCATAACAGAGGTGATAGTGTCTGGCATGGAGGTGTACATTCCTCATTCTTTTTCTTAACCTAAACTTTCTAAACCTTGGTTTAATACAGCCTGTTCTCTTGCTATACATGATAAAGAGGTTGCCCACAAAAGGTACTTGAGCTTTCCATCTCCTGAATCTCATGCACTTTACATTTCTGCTTGGAATCATGCGAAGTCTGTTCTTCAATTTGCCAAACACTCCTTCATAAATAGAAAATGTCAAAATCTTTCAAACTCCCATCATGACTTCTGGCATCTGGCTTAAACCATCTCCAATAACTTCACTTCTTCATCTTTCCCTCCTTTATTTCATCCTTATGGCACCACTGCCATCTCATTTATCTCTAAAGGTGAACTTTTCTCTTAAACCTTTGCTAACAACTCCACCTTGGATGATTCTGGACTTGTCCCTCTCTCTCTCTTCCCTCTTACTATTTCCTGTCTTCAATCAAAATTCTTTGTAATGATGTTTTCCATGCCCTCTCTGGCTTGAAACCTTGAAATGCTTATGGACCTGATGGGGTTCCTCCCATTGTTCTCAAAAACTGTGCTTCTGTGCTTGCACCTTGCCTGGCCAAACTATTTCAATGATGCCTATTGACTTCTACCTTTCCTTCTTGCTGGAAGTTTGCTTACAATCAGCCTGTTCCTAAAAAGGGTGACCATTCTAATCCCACAAAGTACTGTCCTATACCATTGATTTCTTTCTTATCTTAAGTTTTTTAATCTATCTGAAATAAGAAGATTTTCAAATATCTGTCACTTTACAATCTTCTATCTGAGTGCCAGTAGGTCTTCTCTCAAGGTCGCTCTACTGGTGATCTTTTGGCTTTCCTTACTGAGTCTTACTCATTCTCATTTATAGATTACGGTGAAACTTTTGCTGTTGCATTATACATATCTTTTTATATAATCTGGCACAAAGCTTTGACTTCAAAACTGCCCTCCTATGGTTTCTATCCTTCTCTCTGCAACTTTATTTCAAGTTTCCTTTCCAACCAAATAGTAAACATGCTAAAGTAAATGAATTTAATGCATATATTGATACTCTTCTTTCTAATAACTTTTTCACAAACAATAGGAATATACTCACAGGTGACTTCAATATAAACCTTCTTGAACATGTGTCACACCCTCCTACTAACGCTTTTATTACAACTATGCAATCTAACAATTACTTCCCACATATATCTCGACCAACGAGATTTCCAGACATTAATGCAACTGCAGTCTCGTCTTTACTGGATCACATCTGGACAAACTTCAATGAACCAGTCTCTTCTGGAATTCTCCACTTTCCTATCAGTGACCACCTTCCAGTGTTTATTAATATTCCAGTCCCTGATAAAGTGTGCAATATTCACCACAAAGTTGATTTTAGGCTACAAAATAGAGCGAACCGGTTGAAATTCACACAGACCCTATCGAATACAGACTGGAATCTCTACCTCACCAGCAGTGACACAAACACAAACTGTGACATATTCCTGGATAAGTTATATAGAATATACTACTCCTGCTTCCCCAAAATAACCAAAACTATCACATCCAAAAGACTAAGTAAAAGCCTTGGTTAACACAGGGGTTAATAAATTCAACAAAACATAAATATCAGCTGTACAAACTATACAAACTAGGTTCAATTACACTGGAGCACTATAAACACTATAGAAATTATTTAAATAACTTAATAAAACAAAAAATTGGAATATTACCTACAAAAGTTTGCAAATTTTAGACTTAACACTAAAAAAGTTTGGGAACTAATTATCGAAATAGAAAACTCTAAAAATAACAAGAAGACAGTCTCCCACACACTACACTATAATGACACAGTCCTAAGCACTCCTCATGAAATTTCAAATGCATTCAACACTTATTTTTCCCAAATTGCACCTGAACTTAGCTCCCAGCTTCCTAGAGCTCATAATTCACACATCTCGTATCTCAGAGGTAATTTCCTAAATTCTATGAATATTCCCATAGTGACAGGAAATGACATAGTAAAAGCTATTTCAGCTTTAAAAAATAAGAAATGCACTGCTGATGAAATACCTGTGAAAATAATCAAAGAGAACAAAAATTTTCTAGCAGAACCAGTCTCAAAATTATTCAATGATTCAATCAAAGATGGAGTTTTCCCTAATAGATTCAAGCTGGCAAAATTATCCCTATCCATAAATCAGGAAGTAAAACTAATATCTCAAATTACCGACCAATTTCTATTTTACCAGTGTTCTCTAAAACCTTTGAAATCATTATGAAAACTTTCTCATGAACTACCTCAATAAACAAAGAATCTTGAATAATAGGCAATTTGGTTTTCGCCCTGGACTAAATACTTTTGATGCTATAAATGTGTTTACCTCAGACCTATACGATGCTTTAAATAACCATAAGTCTATAATATCCATTTTCATTGATTTCAGCAAAGCTTTCGACACAGTTGACCCAAACATTCTAATAGACAAATTACGTCACTATGGTATTCGCGGTTGTGTGGAAAATTGGTTCATATCATACTTAACTGGCCGATCTCATTTTACATTCTACAATAACTCGAAATCTACCATCAAACCTATACATCTTGGTGTGCCACAAGGTAGCATCTTAGGCCCTACTCTTTTTCTATTATATAACAACGATATCAGCAATGCCTCTACTGCTTTAAACACAATACAGTTTGCCGATGACTCCACCTTGTACTTGATTGGTGATAATCCCACTGACCTAATCTACAGAGCCAACTTAGAATTATCTGCCTTTTCTGAATGGTGTCTTGCAAATCGCCTAACAATTAACACAGCTAAAACTTTCTATATGTTATTTACAAATACCACCACCAAATACCAACCCTTACCCAGACTTACCATATTAGACAAAGATATCACTCAAGTTTCTAAGACAAAATTTCTCGGTGTCACATTTGACAATAATCTTACTTTTAAATATCACATATCAAACCTTTGCCTAAAATTATCTCGATCAATAGCTCTATTACTGAAAATAAAAAAATTTGTACCAGTGGAAATTATGAAAATCATGTATTATGCCCATATATTCCCACACTTAACCTACTGTAATCCAATTTGGTCCACTACCTACCCATGTCATCTGCATAATCTAAACATCCTCCATAAAAAAATAATTAGAATCATGACAAATAGTGACTTCCTCCAACACACACCTCCACTCTTTAAATCCCTGAAAATCCTTCAACTCTCTGATTTATCGAACTTCTTTATCACAGCGTACATGTTCAAACTGATAAATTCCAACAGTAACAGTACTCTGACCCAAACTCATAACCACTCCACACGCTACAGACATTCACTACAGATTCCTCATCATAACTTAACTCTCTACCAACACTCTCTAATGTTCAAAGGTCCCAAAATATGGAATAGCACTCCAACACACGTAAAAAAAAACAATAAGCGTAAACATCTTTAAGAGAAAACTAAAAAAATATTTTATTGTCTCAATACTGACACATCTTGTAATTCAATTCCTTTAAATTTCTGCCTTTCAGTCTTTTGTTAAGTAGACCATATTTATTTTGTTTCCTGGTATTGTAACCAAATAGCTTATTTGTTTTTTTATGATAAGATTCCATTTCAATTTTCTCTTTATTTCTCATGTAAAATTATGATTTTTTTTTTTTTTTCCTTCCTTCCTGTTCTTGCAAAGTTAGTTATCCCTAAATCTTTTGTTATTGCAATACAATTTTTTTTCATTATCTTCAGTTAGATTTTTAGTTTAGTTTATTTTAGATTTATATTACAGTATTAGTAGATATTAAGTGTGCCCAAAAAGCTTGTGCTTAATAAGGGGCTGTTTGTCTTTAAAATAATTGTACCATAAGCTTATAAATGTATTACAGACAAGCATAATAAAGTGTTTAAAGTGTTTAAAGTGTTTAACCATTCTATTGCAGCCGTGGTAAATGGCCATTGTTCTTCTCCTTAATCTATTAATAATGGTGTTCTTCAGGGTTCTGTTATTTATTAATGAACTTCTTCACCAAACTTCTTGTCCTATCTACTCCTACGCTGATGATACCACCCTACACCTTTCCATGTCCTTTCAAAGACAACCAACCCTTCAGGAAGTCAACAGATCACGCAGAGATGCCACAGAACACGTGATGTTTGATCTTTCTAAGATTTCTTGTGGCCGAGAAAACTTAGTTGTGTTCAATGCCTCAAAAACTCAATTTCTTTATCTATCAACTTGACAAAACCATCCAGACAACTATCTCCTCTTCTTCAATGACACTCAACTGTTCACCTCTTCCACACTGAATATCCTTGGTCTGTCCTTTACTCATAATCTTAACTGGAAACTTCACATCTCATCTCTTGCTAAAACAACTTCTATGAAGTTAGGCGTTCTGCAGTGTCTCCGCCAATTTTTCTCGCACCTCCAACAGCTAACTCTGTACAAGGACCTTATCCATCCTTGTATGGAGTACTCTTTGCATGTTTCAGGGGTTCCACTCACACAGTTTTATTAGATAGAGTGGAATCAAAAGCTTTTCATCTCATCAACTCCCATCCTCTGACTGACCTTCTTCAGCCTCTTTCCCATTGCCAGAATGTTGCAGCTCTTTCTATCTTTTATTGCTATTTTCATGCTAATTGCTCTACTGATCTTGTTAAGTGCTTGTCTTTCCTCCTCTTACAGCCTCAGTGCACAAGGCTTTCTTTTTCCTCTCATCCCTATTCTGTCCAACTCTTGAATGCAAGAGTTAACCAATATTCTCAATCATTCATACCTTTCACTGGTACTCTGGAACTCCCTGCCTGCTTCTGTATTTCCATCCTCCTACGATTTGACTTCTTTTAAGAGGAAAGTTTCAAGACATTTGTCCCTATTTTTTTTATTAATTTTTTAAAAATCTTTTAAGGAACCTGCAGTTTCAGTGGGTCTTTTTTTTTTTTATGTTTTGTTGCCTTTGGCAGATCTCCCTCTTGCATAAGAAAAAAAAAAAAAATAAATAAATAAATAGAAAAAAAAAAAAAAAAATATATATATATATATATATATATATATATATATATATATATATATATATATATATATATATATATATATATATATATATATATATATATATATACAAATTAAGTTTTGATGATATAAATTTTTTAAAGATTTTGTGTGTGGAGCAGGATGATAAATCATATCATTCAGAGCCTTGGATATCTTAACATGGGGTTCCCATAATTGATTAAATTTATAGAGGGATTACTGTACCTGTTTTCATACAAAAATAAGTGTCCTCTTTTCCTCAATCTAGTTTATCACACACAAGAATTAACTGAGGCAGTGCACAGCTGCTGTCCAACTGTGCCAGGCACCGGTGGCAAGTGTAGAACTAATACGGGAATTTTAATCTTGGCAGAAAATAACTGGAACAGTGGAACTGCTAGTTTTTTGTATAGTTAACATATAAGTGAAGAAATTAATTTAAATTTGAAAATTATGTTTTTCTCTGAAAATACTCCACTGAAAAAAGGAGTATGTCATATACGATTGTGTGTCTTATATGCCATCAAATATATCAGCAACCATGTGGAAAGTTTGGACTGATCTGTTCATTATGACTACACCATAAACCCTGCTTACATAAAATTAAAATATACTGGATATCAGATAAGTTGAACACTTTCAGAATTTCTTTTTCTTTTTTCAATATAATTGTCAAATGCCCACTTCATAATTGAAGTATGAGAAATATGAAGAAACAAGAAATAAAGATATATGGATGTATGATAGTTTGCCAGTATGTTGTGTGTTGTCGTACCCAGCCATAAAATAGATTAAGAAGGGCAGGAGGGTCAAAAGGGAACCGTTAATAACCCAGGCCAGCCCGGGCAGATATATATAAATATAGCCCAGGTCAGGTAAATATTCTGTGATATTGTTGTCGTTCTTGGATGTCGTTGACACCACACGTGGAGTTCACGTGAGTTTGTACTTGATTGGTGAATGGTACATCTGAGGGGCGTGTTGTGTGGGTCAAGACATGCCCCCATAAGTTCCTGAAGGGAAATTGTAGAGGATTGGGGCAGAGAGAGACGAGAGAGGAAGCAGAGAGGACAACCGCAGCTCTAAGCGGGCCACCTTCGGCTGCATAGCTGAGGGCAGCATGAACATTTTGTACTTCATATATAAACAGTAAGTAGAGCTATAGTTGCAATGCAGTCTTTGAGGTAAATTAAAATGGAGGAGGAATCATGATAGGAGGTTTAGGTATTATTCTAGTATTTATGTGATGTACTTGGTTCATAATGACGTCGTTATATACTTGCGTTTTCATTTATGAGTAAAGGATCTACGTAAGTATGTGCATGTGTGTTGCTCTGACGAATAAGTTACATAACATATTTACTTGTGTGTATTCGTGTATGAAGTTAACGTAGTTCTATGGATAGGTACCAAGAGAAAGAAATTCGTTGTGTAAAGTTACTTGTGTGGAAATATCAATATTGTCATTATATTTGGTGGTGTTACATTGTCATTTTTGTGAACAGAGTAACGTAACTATAGGTGTATGGTAATATATTTGGTGGTACGTCATATTGGTTGTTTACATTCATGTACCAAGTCAAGGTTATTCTTATATATGGGTAGCTGGTTGAAAGGGGGAAATATTGTATGTACTACATATGAGATTTACTGATAAATACAGCACAGTGTTCAGATATTGTAATACGTTATGAAGATATAGTGGACGACATTGAGGTGGAATCCGTTCTGATATGAGAATATGTACGAGATTAAAGTAATTCTTATGGATGTTTGTCAGGGATATTGTAGTGATTTGCAGTGGAGAAGGCAACAGAAGGAGAAGTGATTGTTATTTGTCCGCACCGTATCGAACATCTTATGTATAGATAAAATTTTTGTTAATTAAAAATAGAAAAAAACATTTGACTGTTTGTAACCAGTAGCTAGAGAATTTGTGCAATGTTGTGCAACAGCTCAGATCACGACATGGTGGCAGCGGTGGGATATTAATGTTACACAATTGTTGCATTGCAAAAAATTATTGCCAAATGTTGGAAATTGCAATCTTGGAATTGGTGCAACGGACAGTCATAGTGATGGAAGATTAAAGTAAACTGGTTGAAGGTGCACTGAGTAGCTATTGTCAACAAGTGGCATGGTTATATAATATGAATGAAAATCATTATCTCTATTTCATCTGAAGCTGAGTTGCCCGTGACGATCATAAGTTTTGTGTAAAATCCGTAGATTATATATATATATATATATATATATATATATATATATATATATATATATATATATATATATATATAAAATTGGGGGGGTATTCATTAAAAATCATGTTGTGTGTACCAGGTTATTCTTTCAATGGGATGTGTTAAGAATATATTTTGCTAAGATGATAATCTAGTAATATGTTATACGGTTACCTGTCGCTTGTTTCACCTTAGCCTTTACAAATCAAGGGAAAAACGAGGAGATATATACATATTGGAGGAAGAAAGATGAGGCAAAATATAAGATATAACGAGTTGTGTGTAAATTATTTAAGGTTCGTCTGCAATACAATATGTGTATCATAAAGTAGTCAATGGAGTAACGATAACTGAGTGTCAAGGGTATAAATATTACGGATATGTGGTAAAATTCATTAAGATAGATGAAACTATTGTCATCAAGTGAAGAGAAACTTCTCATCATAACTAAGAGACATAATATATAATGACAAAATATTGTTTCACTAGACAAGTGTTGAATGTCAGAGCAAAGTAGCAAAGGGTGTAAGCATAAATTGTGGTTTATAGCAAGAAAATAGGAAGTACTGAGTAAGATTATTTTAATTGCCCCATAGCGATAGAGATTAATAGAATATATTGTCATGTGTAAATTGTATCATATTTGGGAGTTTCTCAGATTATAGATGAAGGAATATAGAATATTGCAGGTTATGATGAAAAATATACAATAAAAAGGGAGTGTCAAGTGAAAGAAAGATATTTTGTATAGTTGATGCGAGGGAATTTTTCTGTGAGAATAGAATATGAGGAACAAGATATAGTATGAGGTAATAGTAGAAACACAGTAGAAATATGATTGATATATACATCATTGCGGTTAAGGTTTGAGGCAAATATCAATATCAGAAGTATAGAAATAGAGAAGAAATATGACTGATATATGAGTCGCTCTGTGCCATTTTGTCGTAACCCCGTCAACCCTACTTTCGAGTAAACCGCGCTCAAAGTTAAGCACTGAAAACGCGCATAAAATCGGTCAGAATTATATAAGATTATACATCAAATGAAAGATCTTGGGTAGCTTTGTTTAGTTATGGTGGTTTGCAATAGTAAATCCGAAAATTTTGGGTTCACGTCGGTAGATTTTTTTAGCCTATTTCGTAGCGGTAAATCTTTTTTTAGGTGAAATGGTTTCTAAGGTGCTAGTTTAAGAATACATGTTAAAATTAGGAGTGTGTGAAGATTTCATGATGATAGCTGCAAAACTCGATTTTATATAAATTTTTTTTCGAGCGAAAAATAAATAATTTATTAATAGCGCAACTTTCATTATCCTTCCAAGTATGTTTCATTTTCTATTATTGTTCGAAAGGGTTGACTAAAGGTAAAAGTATGTATTTATGCATTGTCTTTACCTAAAATACAATCCAAGGCTGGGGAAGTTGAAGGGGCGCTGGTAGAAGCCATAACTTCAGGAAAAGTAGTATAGGTCTTGCCATGGCGAGTTAAAGGGCAATGCACATGAGAGAGAGAGAGAGAGAGAGAGAGAGAGAGAGAGAGAGAGAGAGAGAGAGAGAGAGAGAGAGAGAGAGAAGGAAAACATGCCTCTCATTGGCTGAGGCGTGGGTGTGACGTCACGCGCTTATGCGCTGCTGATTGGCTGGCTGCCAGCAGCTGTGAGCATGGAGATACAACAAGACAGCTCGGGATGCAACATGTTAGTCTCGACTTTTCCTGTCATGTTTTTGCGTGACTGCACCTTGTTTTAGGTGCCCAAATGGTCGAGTTTGGCTTGGCTGACCTTAACATATGACTTTTACACCCTTCCCCTACACCAAGCAACTGTTAACTCAGAATCTCAATTTTCCGGGGTTACGACAATATGGCATGAGGCGCCTCATATAAGGTAAGTAATAATATTGGATATCAATGTAAAGAAATTAATAGAGGAAATAACAGAAGTGTTAATATTGAAGAGAATCAAGAGCAGAGAAAAACATTTAGTTAGTTACATATTGATCTTACATGTATTGTGAGTATCTTGGAATAATGGAAGGTATATGAAATTATTCAAGGAGAAAAAGAAACAATGAATTGCGAGCCAATTTTATGAAATGATGACAGGATATAAAGATGTATTAATGTATGAATATATTATGTTGAGTTGAGGATGCTACCACTTGCTGGGTAGTAGTTGAGTTGAGTATGTAATACTGTTGTAACAGTGCTAATTCATGCAACTGAAGGTTGCTGGCTAGACCCTAACTCACCTTACATTTTCTTTTTTCACCACCTTAAAGTTGCTTATCTCACCTCATTTTTTTTTTTTTTCTCTCTCAGTGGGTTAATTGAATAAAAAGTAGTGGAGTTTTTAAGTGATAAAGTGAGAAAAAGAAGTAAAATATATATATTAAATGTTCAATCACATGTGTAATGCAAAGCCAACCTTCAATTGTCCACCTAAGAGGACGATATTGTTGTAAAGTTGTGTTGGATAACATCATATTAGTGCCCGAAGTTGTAAGACAAGAAATTATATGTGAGTTGTAGTATATGTAGCTACTAGGTTAAGGTGTTAGGCCATTGATAAAGATAGAGACAATATGAATAACATCAATAAATGCAAGAATAAGAAGTAAATTAATGTCATTACTGTATGCTACTATTGTGGCTGTTACAGAGACAATAAGAATAACATCAGTAATAGCAAATTTAAGAAGTAAATTAGCATCATTATGCTACTATTGTGACTGTTACAGAGACAATATGAATAACATCAGTAAATGCAAGAATAAGGAGTAATTTAAAGTAATTATCTTCTGTTGTGACTATAAGTATTTTGAACAACTAGGTTGAAATATAAAAAGTGTTTTCAAGATGTTATAAATATTAACAAGTGTAAATAGCTACGGAAGGGCAGTAAGTTGGCGAATGTTATTGACATTGATATGAGAGATAGTGATCAGTAATATCATTGAATGTGAGGTTTGATATTTGGCAACATGAGGTAAATATTGATATTCGGCAACATGAGGTATATTTATGTCAAGAAGAATATAATATGTGGGTTGCAATATTGTGTGTGAGGAATGTTTAGGAAGGAAAATATTGGGAGGAATTAGATACATATCAATACTGCATGAGGAAATATGTGTGAGGATAATATATATCTAGGAAGAAAATGATGAGGATGGATATTTAATTAGAAAATATATATTAAGAGGTAATTAATATTGAGTTGAGGAAAATACATATCAGGGAAAAAAAAGTGAAGACTGAGTCAAGGAAAATATGTATCTAGGAAGAAAACGATGTAAGGATGGATATATAGATTAGAAAAAAAATATGTTAATATTTGTTGAGGTAATTCATATTGAGTGAGGAAAATATATATCAAGGAAAATATGAGGACTGAGTCAGAATGTAGGAATTCATATGTCAGGAAGGAAAACATATAATATTGCATTGATAATTATTGACAAAATTATTATATATCAGTTTGACATATGAAAAGGAATTAAAATGCATGAGGTTAAGATCTTATATATAGGTAGAAGTAAAAAATTATATTGCAGAACCATGAGGATGTCATTCCCGGAACTACACTAATAATGTTAATATCAGAGTAAATATGATATATATGTGTAGTAAAGAAACAAGTGTAAGTATGAAGCTTGATATAGAGTGAAGTAAGGACAGAGTAAGCACATGATATTAAGACATTAAAGTTGCGAATTATAATGTGAAGAAAGACACGTCAAACATATCATTCCTTGTGTGTACATTGAATCTTGTACCTAGCAACACTTGAACACTTTGTGCCAACCTAGGGGGCATAAGGCGTGTACAAGTAGTTATGATCAACTAAGTGACAAGCTGTTTTTCTCTGGCCAGAAGCAAATATTAATACAGTAAGGTCCCGAGTTACGTCAGAGTTACGTTCCTGAAACATGATGTAAGTTGATTTTGTACGTAACTCGAGTTTTTGTACTTTCAAAGCACATTATCGAATTTTCAACCAATCATTTTTTATGGTTATTCAGGTAAGTAAAAGGTTATATTGTTATATTGGTATATTATTTACAACTATGTAGGAATATATTGATTAGGGCCGCGAACGCGAAGGACTGCAGGTTGCAGAGAGGGGTGGACGCCTGAGGCCGCCAGGAGGGTGGGCAGGTTGAATGTTGTGAGTCTTGTGATGCCCAGAGTGGACAGCAGAGAGCTTTGTGGAGTGCGGTGGGAGTAGAAGCGTTATATAAGTAAAAGGTTATATTGTTATATTATTTACAAGTATGTAGGAATATGAAACACAAGCTTGTTTTTGTTGTTGATTAGGGCCGAACGCGAAGGACTGCATGTTGCCAGAGGGTGGACACCTGAGGCCGCCAGGAGGGTAGGCAGGTAGAATGTTGTGACGCCTGGGCGGACAGCTGGGAGCGTAGTGCAGTGCGGTGGGAGTAGAAGCGTAGGCAGCAGAGCAGGAAATGCAATAGGGATCAGCAGACAGGCGCAGACGGTGCAAGTGAGCTGCGAGTGTCGTGTGGCCCATGCGAAGGCTCCAGAGTTGTTATTGTTGTGATGGTGGGTGCGCAACCCCTCAACGTCTACCTCCCCGTTGTCATGGTAACAGGCTTCCCATTTTCGTTTTCTCTCCCTCACACACAGCTGCTGCCTCACTCGCTCACTCATTCTGCCAAAAAATATTGTAACCTAACATTAACATACACAAGCAACTTGTAGTTTTTTTTATCATACGAGAATGTTTGACTTCACATAAAATTTATTTCTGTTTCATCATCTGACTTAAGAAAGCTGAAAGCCAAGTTAATGGAACATACCTGTTTCTGAGGTGATGTTGAAGTAAGAAGTTCTTCATCAGGGGAGTCTGGGGATGAACATCGGCTTGAGGTTGATGCTCTGGATGGAGTTGACAGTCGGGATGGAGTTGAAGATGTGGATGGAGTTGAGGCTGGAGATGAGGTTGAGGAATGAGAAGCTTGCTTGAAGAAATGAAGAATTGATGACTGTTTAGCAGCATATCTCTTCTCATCATAGATTTCTCTGTAGCAAGTCACTGCATCTTCCATTGCCCTGTGAACTCTGGCAAAGCATTCTGCATTTGGGTCTTGCTCTTCAAAGAACACCATTGCTTTTTCCAGGGCTTGAAAAGCGCTTGCCATGTTTTTTATTGTAAACTGCCGTAACACTACGTCGTCATTTTCATCAGCCTCTGTTTGTTTCCCCAGCTCCATCAGATCTTCGGCGTTTAATTCTGAGTCGTGAGAATCGAGGACCTCATTTATGTCACTCTCCTCTATGTCCAGACTTAACTCATTCCCAAGCTTTACACAGTTGCTCTTGGTCTCCTCTACACTATCACTATCAAAGCCTTTAAAGTTATTCACTAGGCTAGGACACACGCTTTTCCACACACCATTCATGTTTGACTGTGTAACCTCAGCCCAACTTTCTCCAATGTTTTTCACGGCACTGTAAATGTTAAAACCTTTCCAGAACTCTTTCAGGCTTTTATCACCTTTTTCTGTTGCACGGATGGCCTGTTTGAAGGTTCTTCTCAGGTAATAGGCCTTGAAGGATCTGATCACCCCTTGATCCATTGGCTGAATCAATGACGTTGTGTTTGATGGCATAAATACAACTTTAACATTTGGGTTGAGTTCACGTAGGCTTGCAGAATGACCAGGAGCATTGTCAAGAATCAGCAGTGCTTTAAACGGCAGATTCTTCTGTGCACAGTAGCGCTCAACTTCAGGCACAAAACAACTGGAGAACCACTCAATGAACATTGCCCAAGTCACCCAAGCCTTGGCGTTAATTTTCCAATAAACTGGGAGACTAGCTTTAAGAATACCCTTCATAGCTCTAGGATTTTCTGAGTGGTAAACTAGCAGCGGTTTCAGTTTAAAATCGCCGGCACAGTTACCCCCTAAGAGCAGTGTGAGTCGTTCCTTAGAGGCTTTGTGTCCTGGCATGCTTTTCTCCTTCTTTGCAATGTATGTCCTGTTGGGCATGCGCTTCCAGTTCAGTCCCGTCTCATCCACATTGAATATTAGCTGTGGAATGTAGCCCTCTTCTTTGATAATTTTTTCTAAGGTTTCAATGAACACTTTTGCTGCTCCGTCATCAGCACTGGCAGCTTCTCCACATATTTTTGTTTGTTAGATTTCCTCTAACTTTGAAACGTGTAAACCAGCCCTTGGAAGCCACAAACGTTTCAATTGTTTCTCCATCCTGGTTACTTTCTTTTTTCAAGACCTCATAGAGTGTGTGGGCTTTCTCACAAATTATTTGCTCACTCGGTGGCATGCTCTTCTGATTATTGTCCTCAATCCACAGCAAAAGCAGTTTTTCCATGTCAACACACCTGTTCTTTGCTTCGTTATCACTGTAGAGTTCATGGGAGTAGCGCCCTTCACATTAGCCAAAATACGGTCCCTGTCCTTGAGAATGGTAGCAACAGTCGTCCGACTTATCCCTAACACATGGCCGATCGCTGATGCTTTTTCTCCCTTCTCATGTCTTTTAATTATGTCCACTTTTTCTTGTAGGGTAATGGTTTTCCTGTTCTTAGCATTACTGCTATCACTCAGGAGTTTTCTTTTTGGTGTCATTGAGGAAGATACTAAGATAGTCAGCAAACGCAGATGTAGGAACACTCTTGCCAGGGGTGACGGTGTGGTGGAACTGAGGTACGTAGAGTTATTGTATTCAAGCATGAGGCGGGCGGTGTGGCGGATAACCACTAGTGACGCCTGGCAGCCCAAAATAACAATAAACCCTGCGCTTTACGATTTATAAATTTTCTAATTTTTAAATCTTAAATTGCCTTATAGTGGACTGACGTAAGTACGAGTTTGACGTAACTCGAGACCGACGTAACCCGGGACCTTACTGTATATATATTATGTAAATGCCGGTCTGGGATTGCCGATTTAGATGAGTGGGAGACGCCCTGAAAGCTTCGTTTCGACAGTACCCGGCATGGCAATGTTGAGTTATACACAAGGATATTAGTGAGCCTGCTATTGAATATGTTGAGTAAGGATATTTATCCATGGATTGATTTTCTCATGTGCATATTCAAATGAAATCTGATGCATCAAGAGTAGTCTGACTATTATGAAAAGATATGATATGAGAGGATATGAGGTGAATATGAGATATGAGGGCAAATATTAGATACGAAGGTAAATATGTGAATATATAGTTATAAGATATGAGAAAATGAGAATACTGAAAAGGTTAATATGAGGTAAATATGAGATATGAAGGTAAATATTAGATATGAAGGTAAATATGTGAAGATATGAGAGAATGAGGGTATTGAAAATGTTAATATGAGGTAAATATGAAGCTAAATATGTGAATATATAGTTATGAGATATGTCAGAATGAGGATATTGAAAAGGTTAATATGAGGTAAATATGATATATGGAGGTAAATATTAGATATGAAGGTAAATATGTGAACATATAGTTATGAGATATGAGAGAATGAGGATATTGAAAAGTTTAATATGAGGTAAATATGAAGCTAAATATGTGAATATATAATCATGAGATATGAGAGAATGAAGATATTTGAAAAGGTTTATATGAGTTTAATATGAAGCTAAATATGTGAATATATAGTTATGAGATATGAGAGGATGTAGATATTGATTATATTAGAAAATGTGAGATGAGGATATTAATATATTAAAAAATGTTGTGATGAGGATATTGATAAATTAGAAAATGTTGCAGTGAGGATATTGATTATATTAGAAAATGTTGCAGTGAGGATATTGATTATATTAGAAAATGTTGCAGTGAGGATATTATATTAGAAAATGTTGCAGTGAGGATATTGATTATATTAGAAAATGTTGCAGTGAGGATATTGACAATATTAGAAAATGTTGCAGTGAGGATATTGATTATATTAAAAAATGTTGCAGTGAGGATATTGATTATATTAGAAAAAGTTGCAGGGAGGATATTGATTATATTAGAAAATGTTGCAGTGAGGATATTGATTATATTAGAAAATGTTGCAGTGAGAATATTATATTAGAAATGTTGCAGTGAGGATATTGATTATATTAGAAAATGTTGCAGTGAGGATATTGATTATATTAGAAAATGTTGCAGTGAGGATATTGATTATATTAGAAAATGTTGCAGTGAGGATATTGATTATATTAGAAAATGTTGCAGTGAGGATATTGATTATATTAGAAAATGTTGCAGTGGGGATATTGATTATATTAGAAAATGTTGCAGTGAGGATATTGATTATATTAGAAAATGTTGCAGTGAGGATATTGATTATATTAGAAAATGTTGCAGTGAGGATATTGATTATATTAGAAAATGTTGCAGTGAGGATATTGATTATATTAGAAAATGTTGCAGTGAGGATATTGATTATATTATAAAATGTTGCAGTGAGGATATATGAAAAGGTGCATATGCAAATATATGTCTGTGTAGGTCATGACTATATTGGGCAAGTATTATTATTGAGATAGCGACTTGATAAAATAAGACGAAGATATAGTGAATATATACATAGGAAAAGTGGTTATACATTCTCTGAAGGCAGAAAACTGACAACAATGATATTGATATGGGATTAATATGCAGGCATCTGAATGTTTTCTTGCTAATGATGATAAAGATAAATGACTAACATGGAAGTTAAGGTGTCTCTATATAATTTGGAGGGATATATGTCGTTCTGGAGGATGCTACAGAGGTTAGGATGAATATATATAGTAATAAATATTGATATGGGCTTGAAGATAGCTACGATGTGGAACGCCTTAAAATTAATACATGACACAGGAAATTTGGTTGCAAGTCTGAGTTGAGTTATTGTGATGTCGTAGAAAATCATCAGTGGTTTCAGTAGCAATGATTTGGTTACCTGACATTTTATGTAAAGATTTAAAGATACTGCAAAGATATGTAATGGTAAACAGTTGAGGACGATAATGAAAAAAGAAGAGTTATTGATGGGGTAGCAAGTGAATAATATATGGAATGACATTACTCCCAATCTTATCGTTAGCAATATGGTAAGGCTTGAAGGTGAAACAAAACGAGAATATATTAAATAAATACGATATGGATGTTGAATATCAAGAGATTAAGATGGACATCATATAATATGATGTAGTTAGGAAAACACTGCAATGAAAAGAGTACAACTCAAAACTGAATAATAAAGTAAATATTAATGTCTAACCTGTGGAATATATGGTGTGTTTCTTATCTGTGTGCTGGTGATGATACAAAATGGTAATGTTTGAGTATTTTAACAGAGAGCTATTTTTTTATTTTATTTTGACAAAGAACTATAACTTTAGGTATGATTTTCAAGTATAATGCGTTATATTATATATAAAGATGAATATCTTTGACTTAAGGTGAGAAATAACAGTGTATTCCTTACACAACAACTGAGAATCAGATTTATTTCTTGATGTGGTAATATTTTCACTAGTGATGGATTTTCCAGTGTTTCAAGTGCTTATATCAACATATTACGTGGATCTGACAGCAGCTACTTCATATTGCAAGATTAATGCAATCTATATACCAGTACTTCTGAATCCATTGCATCAGTTCATTTTCATCGTGATATTAGTGCATGCTTACGGGATGCAATAATTTTCTTGTGTTTTATGTTACCTTGTATGAGACATCACCCTTATCTGAGATAATGAGATATTCATTCCTCCATATTTATGTATACATTTAGAAATTTCACCATATAATATACTTTTAAAAGTGATGTATTATGACTGCATTGCATACTTGAGTTCCAACTTACTTCTTTTGATAAATTCTGACGACACCTGAATAATGTCTACAGATGCTCTCTATTGATTATTTCTGTATCTTGTAAGATGTTGATACATACCCTCTGAATAATATTGATAGTTTGGGATAATGAGCCGATTTCTCTTTTACACTATATGATATGATATACATTCCTCCTAGTTATGGACATACATATGCATAATCTTTGATAAAATGTTGACATATCTTCTCTGAATAGCATTGGTTCAGTTTGAGATTGTGAGTTGATTTTATATGATTATTGCTGTATTTATACTACATAATGATATATTTTTCTCCTAGTTATAGACACATATACATAACAATATTAACCCCTTCACGCCGGATGTTAAAAAAACCCGCCTGTATGATATACGGGTGGTAGTGCTGCGCCCGAGCGCGGGAAACTCGTGCAAGCTTGTCATACTTGTCGTCTTTGTGTATTATGCTGCTATTTTTTAGTCACTATATCGCCTTCGAAGAGGAAAATGGACGCTTCTCGGAGAGAGAGAGAGAGAGAGAGAGAGAGAGAGAGAGAGAGAGAGAGAGAGAGAGAGAGAGAGAGAGAGAGAGAGAGAGAGAGAGAGAGAGAGAGAGAGAGAGAGAGAGAGAGAGAGAGAGAGAGAGAGAGAGAGAGAGAGAGAGAGAGAGAGAGAGAGAGAGAGAGAGAGAGTGATATTTGTTAATATTTTAGACACAAGCGGACGCATGTAGCTTATCTTCGAGAGGAAGAGGGGAGGAGAGGAAGGAGAAAGGAGAGAAGAGAGAGAGAGAGAGAGAGAGAGAGAGAGAGAGAGAGAGAGAGAGAGAGAGAGAGAGAGAGAGAGAGAGAGAGAGAGAGAGAGAGAGAGAGAGAGAGAGAGAGAGAGAGAGAGAGAGAGTTGATTTGTTGATTTTGTATGTGTGTGTGTGTGTGTGTGTGTGTGTGTGTGTGTGTGTGTGTGTGTGTGTGTGTGTGTGTGTGTGTGTGTGTGTGTATTTACCTAGTTGTAGTTTTACAGGGCCTGGGCTTTATGCTCGTGTGGTCCCGTCTCCATATCTACACTTATCCAATTTTTCTTTAAAACTATGTACACTCTTTGCTGATACCACTTGCTCACTCAAACTGTTCCAAGTCTCAACACATCTTTTGGAAACTAAATTTTTAACATCTCTCAGACATCGTCCTTCCTTAGTTTCTTACTATGCGATCTTGTGCTTCTAAAGTCATATTCTTCTCTTAGGATCAGTTTCTCATTATCCACTTCATCCATTCCGTTAATCAATTTATAAACCTGTATCAGATCCCCTCTCTCTCTTCTCTGCTCCAAGGTTGGTAGATCCATTGCCTTTAGTCTCTCCTCATATGCCAACCCTTTAAATTCTGGAACCATTCTTGTAGCCATTTTTTGTAGTCTCTCTAATTTTCTTATGTGTTTCTTTTTATGGGGAGTCCACACAACTGCATATTCCAATCTAGGTCTTATTTTAGTACTTATCAATTTCTTCATCATTTCCTTGTCCATATAGTGAAATGCTACTCCAATATTCCTTAGCAAATTGTGTGTGTGTGTATTTACCTAGTTGTAGTTTTACAGGGCCTGGGCTTTATGCTCGTGTGGTCCCGTCTCCATATCTACACTTATCCAATTTTTCTTTAAAACTATGCACACTCTTTGCTGACACCACTTCCTCACTCAAACTGTTCCACGTCTCAACACATCTTTGCGGGAAACTAAATTTTTTAACATCTCTCAGACATCGTCCCTTCCTTAGTTTCTTACTATGCGATCTTGTGCTTCTAAAGTCATATTCTTCTCTTAGGATCAGTTTCTCATTATCCACTTCATCCATTCCGTTAATCAATTTATAAACCTGTATCAGATCCCCTCTCTCTCTTCTCTGCTCCAAGGTTGGTAGATCCATTGCCTTTAGTCTCTCCTCATATGCCAACCCTTTAAATTCTGGAACCATTCTTGTAGCCATTTTTGTAGTCTCTAATTTTCTTATGTGTTTTTTTTTATGGGAGTCCACACAACTCCTGCATATTCCAATCTAGGTCTTATTTTAGTACTTATCAATTTCTTCATCATTTCCTTGTCCATATAGTGAAATGCTACTCCAATATTCCTTAGCAAATTGTGTGTGTGTGTATTTACCTAGTTGTAGTTTTACAGGGCCTGGGCTTTATGCTCGTGTGGTCCCGTCTCCATATCTACACTTATCCAATTTTTCTTTAAAACTATGCACACTCTTTGCTGACACCACTTCCTCACTCAAACTGTTCCACGTCTCAACACATCTTTTGGAAACTAAATTTTTAACATCTCTCAGACATCGTCCCTTCCTTAGTTTCTTACTATGCGATCTTGTGCTTCTAAAGTCATATTCTTTTCTCAGGATCAGTTTCTCATTATCCACTTCATCCATTCCGTTAATCAATTTATAAACCTGTATCAGATCCCCTCTCTCTCTTCTCTGCTCCAAGGTTGGTAGATCCATTGCCTTTAGTCTCTCCTCATATGCCAACCCTTTAAATTCTGGAACCATTCTTGTAGCCATTTTTTGTAGTCTCTCTAATTTTCTTATGTGTTTCTTTTTATGGGGAGTCCACACAACTCCTGCATATTCCAATCTAGGTCTTATTTTAGTACTTATCAATTTCTTCATCATTTCCTTGTCCATATAGTGAAATGCTACTCCAATATTCCTTAGCAAATTGTGTGTGTGTGTATTTACCTAGTTGTAGTTTTACAGGGCCTGGGCTTTATGCTCGTGTGGTCCCGTCTCCATATCTACACTTATCCAATTTTTCTTTAAAACTATGCACACTCTTTGCTGACACCACTTCCTCACTCAAACTGTTCCACGTCTCAACACATCTTTGCGGGAAACTAAATTTTTTAACATCTCTCAGACATCGTCCCTTCCTTAGTTTCTTTCTATGCGATCTTGTGCTTCTAAAGTCATATTCTTCTCTCAGGATCAGTTTCTCATTATCCACTTCATCCAATCCATTAATCAATTTATAAACTTGTATCAGATCCCCTCTCTCTCTTCTCTGTTCCAAGGTTGGTAGATCCATACATAGCCTTTAGTCTCTCCTCATATGTCATCCCTTTAAATTCTGGAACCATTCTTGTAGCCATTTTTTGTAGTCTCTCTAATTTTCTTATGTGTTTCTTTTTATGGGGAGTCCACACAACTCCTGCATATTCCAATCTAGGTCTTATTTTAGTACTTATTAATTTCTTCATCATTTCTTTGTCCATATAGTGAAATGCTACTCCAATATTCCTTAGCAAATTATACATCTCTCTGAAAATTCTATCAATATGGCTTACCAGTTAATTAATTTCTTCCACTGTCACTCCCAAGTCCTTTTCCTTTTTTACTTTTTCTAGTTCTACTCCATCTCCCATCTTATAGATTCCCACTGGTCGTCTTTCACTTTTTCCCATTTCCATGACATGGCTTTTGTCCACATTGAATTCCATCTCCCATTTTTTGCTCCATTTCCAGATCTTGTTTAAGTCTTCCTGTAGTATTTCACAATCCTCTTTTTGTTTAATGACTGCACAGTTTCACATCGTCCATAAACAGATTTATGTAGCTGTTCACTCCTCTGGCATGTCATTTATATATACGAGAAAAGTATTGGCCAATACTGACCCTGTGGCACTCCGCTGTCTACTGTTCTCCACTTGGACTTCATATCTTTAACTATCGTCCTTATTTCTCTCCCCCTTAAGTAATTCTTCATCCATCTCAATGTGCTTCCTTTTAAGCCACCCTTCTCCTCTAACTTCCATAGTAATCTTTCATGTAGCACTTTATCAAACGTCTTTTTTAGATCTAAATAAATACAGTCTACCCATCCCTCTCTCTCTCTTGTACTTTATCAACTATTCTAGAGTAGAAACTCAATAAAGGCGTTTTCAGTAGCGCCCTCAAACAGTCAACAGGCATTTTTTGCAAATGCGAGCAAACGCCTTTCCAAAGTGTTTGCTTTCGTTTGGCAAACGCTTTTTAGCCAATCAGCGTGGAGCAACCCCATCAACCTCATGGAATGAGATCAAGAAGTAGTTACATTTCGAATAAAACTGAATAGTTTCTATGATCCATAGAAGTGGGTACTGTAGATGTAGATTTATGTTTACATATTGTCCATACTGAGAGGACCGATATAAAAATTCTCTGAAATAAATTAAGGAGCTGGTAGTAGCTGGTGATATGTCATCTATCCGTCCTTGTTGTTTGTTGTCCATTCCATTCTTCTAGTCGTCTTCATACTATAATAGTTACTTTTCTATTATTAGGTGAAAAAATGATAATATTTTTGCAAATCCTTATATCATAAAGTAATGAATGATGGTAAAAATAGATTATCTGCTAATTATTTATGTAATTCAATTATATAGGTGTCAGAAAACCGCAGCCATACATCAACAATGGAACACCTTCAAAACAAGCCCGCGTAGATCAAACCACTTCCAGGACTGAAGAGCTGTTGTTTTTGATGAGTATTGCGCTGCTCAGGGCTCGGCATATACAAATGATGAAACACTGGTGACCTATAACATTCCCCATCAAGGAATAAATCTCCAAACTCTTCCACTATGCTGCTGTGTTTACCTCTTGACCACAAAGCTTCTCAGGCACTGATGTGTCATAACTTCTCCCAGGGATTGAGATCACAGTGACATCGTCTCTCACCACCACTGTCCTCAGCACTGTCCTGTTCAGCGTGAACTCAAACATGTTTGGCCTTGCAGTGACGCTACTGAAAACGCCTTAAATTTGTTACACATGACCGACCTTTTCTAAAACCAAATTGGCTATTTGATAATATTTTGTTGTCTTCAAGAAACTCGATCCATTGCTTCTTTATTACTTTTTCACACATCTTGCATATTACACTAGTTAGTGATACCGGTCTGTAATTTAAAGGTTCTTCCTTCCTTCCGCTCTTATATATGGGAACCACCTCAGCTCTTTTTCACTCCACTGGCACTGTTCCATTTTCTATTGAGCATTTTATGATGCTGTATATTGGACTTGCTGGTTCTTCCCTACATTCTTTCAGTATTCTGCCTGAGACTTCATCCGGTCCCATTGCCTTTTCCTCATCCAATTCCGTTATCAACTTATTTATTTCAAGCTTGGTTACTTTAATCTCTTTCATATAGACAGTCTCTCTATTACCCTGTGGTCTTTCAAATTTGGATTCCTTAGTAAAGACCTCATGAAATTTACTATTTAACAGTTCTGCCATACTTTTTTGGGTCTTTCACCATTCCGTTTTCTCCTTTTAACCTTTCTATTGTTTCTTTTTGTCTTATTTTTCCATTTATGAATCTGTAGAACAATTTTGGTTGTTCCTTACATTTTTTGACAATGTCCTTTTCATAGTTCTTTTCTTCTTCCTTTCTCACCTTAGCATATTCATTTCTTGCTGTTTTGAAGTTTTCCTTATTTTCTGGATTTCTGTTTCTTCTCCACCTTTTCCATGCTCCATCTTGTTTCTCCCTTGCCCTAGCACATCTTCCATTAAACCAATGTTTCTTTCTTTCTTCTTTAGGTCTATATTTTGGGACATATTCCCTGACCCCAGTTTTGTATATTTCCAAAAATAAGTTATATTTCTCTTGAACCGTTAATGAGTTTTCCATCTCCTCCCAGTTTACGTTTTTAAAATAGTTCTTGAGATTCTCAATATCAGCCTTTCTGTAATTTAATCGGTCTTCTTTGTATGATTCATCTCTATCTTCCTTTCCTTCTTCTATATCCATCTCTAATATTACATGGTCACTCTTTCCCAATGGGCACTTGTATCTTATATCATCGTTAATTGGTATATCCCTTGTAAAAACTAGGTCTAATCTTGCCGGCTCATCGTTTCCTCTGAATCTTGTGTTTTCCTTTACTCTTTGGACCATCAAATTATCTATCATTAGGTTCAGGAATCTATCTCCCAGGCATCTTCCCCATACCACTTTCATAATTTTCCCAGTCTACCTCCTTACAGTTGAAATCTCCTACCAATATCACTTTTCTCCTTTCCTTAATGATTCTTGTAAGACTCCTTATTGTGTCATCTATCATGTCTCTATATTCTTAGTTAGTCCATGAGTTTGTTTTGGTGGCACATATGTTCCAATGATTGTTAACTCCTTTTGTTAATATGCATCTTAACATACAGTATTTCTGATTTTCCTTCCCCAAACTCCACTTGATTTACCACTATCTCCTTCCTTAACATCATCATGACTCCTCCTCCTCCTTTACCCACTCTGTCTCTCCTCCATATATTATACCTTTTATCTATGTATTTTTATTGCCTCATTTAACTTTGTTTCCACCAGGCATACAATATCTGGTTCTTCTTTCTTTATGTAATCTCTTAATTCTAATTTACTAGATAAAATCCCATCTATGTTTGTATACATCATTTTTAATCTCTTGTTCTTATCATTTTTAGTTAAACTTGCTCCATTCTTTTCTCTTCTTTCTCTTTATATACCATTTCCTTATCCTGTCTCCTATAATTCTCCAAAAATGCCTTCTTCTCCTCCTCTGACTTTTCATTATTTTTTTCTCTTGCTTCTGCCACCAGTTCATTATGTCTCTTCCTTTCCTCCTCGTTTCTATTTTTCTTTATATATATATCTTTGCAACCTTCTGTTTCTCTGAGTTTCGTTTTTCTATATAGTACTTCTTCTGCTGCTGCTTGTGATTTTAGTAATATCTTAATTGGTCTCACTGTTCCTTCTTGATATGGTCCCATTCTATGGATTTCTTCTACTTCCTCTTCTAAGTTCTGTCTATCCTCGTCATTCAGATGTTTTAGTAGGTCTTTTACTGATTTCATTTCGTCTTTTTCCCTTCTTGGTCTATATTTAACATTTTTTTCTTTCAGTCCAAAAATAATTACACTTCTTTTTTTCCGCAATTTCTCTTACTAAATTTTCTTTTTTCTTGAGAACTCCTATCATTTTGCTTGTCATATTTTCATCTCTTTCTTTTAACTGTTCTTGAAATACTTCTTGAAATGATTCCTTGTCTTTCTTATCTTGGATTCTCCATGCTTGTACTTCTTTTTATGTCTTGTACTCTTTCTTCTTCTTTGTTAACTAGATGTGTGTGTGTGTGTGTGTGTATTTACCTAATTGTATTTACCTAATTGTAACATACGGGAAAAGAGCTATGCTCGTGTTGTCCCGTCTCCATATCTATTAATGTCCAGCTTTTCTTAAAATCATGAATATTCCTTGCTGACCACTTCCACGTCTAAACTATTCCATGCTTCCACCCTTCTATGAGGGAAGCTATATTTTTCACATCTCTCCTATAAGTGGCCATTTTAGTTTTTTCCCATGCCCTCTCGACATTCTTCCATTCCACATACACAGATCTTCCCTATCCATTTTTTCCATGCCAATCATCACTCTGTATATTGCTATCAGGTCTCCCTTTCTTCTGTTTTCCAGGGTTGGAAGTTGCATTCTTTTCAGTCTGTCTTCATAAGTCAAATCTCTTAAGTCAGGCACCATTTTCGTTGCAGCCCTCTGTACTTTCTCTAGTTTCCTTATGTGTTTCTTTAAGTTCGAGCCCACTGTATTGTTGCATATTCAAGCCTCGGTCTTATCATTGCAGTAATTATTTTCTTCATCATTTCTTCATCTAGATATACGAACGCCACTCTTATGTTCCTCAATAAGTTCAATACTTCTCCAATTATTTTGTTTATATGTCTCTCTGGCGATAGGTCATTGGTAATTGTCACCCCAAGGTCTTTTTCTTCATGACTGGTTTTATGTCTTCATTTCCTATCTTGTACATACTCCTGATTCTTCTTTCACTCTTGCCAAACTCTATTTTCTTGCATTTTGTCGTGTTGAACTCCATTTGCCATGTACAGCTCCATTTCCATATTCTGTCCAAGTCTTCCTGGAGTAGTTCGCAATCTTTGTCACATCTCACTTTTCGTAACAATTTTGCATCGTCTGCAAATAGGCTCACATAACTGGACACCCCATCCACCATGTCATTTATGTAGACTGCGAACATTACTGGTGCCAACACTGATCCCTGTGGAACTCCACTCTCCACCAATCCCCATTCTGATGGTCTGTCCTTAATTATTGTTCTCATTTCTCTTCCTACCAAAAGTCTTCCATCCATTTTAGTAAACTGCCATGCACTCCTCCTACCATTTCAAGTTTCCAGATCAGTCTCTGGTGTGGTACCTTATCAAAGGCCTTTTTTAAATCCAGATATATTCCATCAGCCCAACCATCTCTTTCCTGTATTACATCTATCACCCTCGAATAGTAACATATCAGGTTTGTCGTGCATGAACGCCCTTTCCTAAAACCAAATTGACACTCACAAAGTATGTCATTTTTCTCCAAGAAGTCTGTCCATCTAGTCTTCACCACCCTCTCACACATCTTAGCTACCACACTTGTAAGTGACACTGGTCTATAGTTCAATGGGTCTCTCTTGTTACCTGATTTATAGATTGGGACAATGTTAGCTCTTTTCCAGTCTTGGGGCACTACACCTTCCCTTAATGAGGCATCAATTACTTCACAAACTTTTTCTGCCAATTGCTCCTGCATTCTCTTAAAATCCATCCTGATACCCCATCAGGTCCCACAGCTTTTCTCACTTCTAAACTCCCCATCATGTTCTTGATCTCCTCCACAGTTACTTGAAACTCCTTCATAATCCCTTTCTGTTCCATTACCAGTGGTTTGTCAAAAGCAGTCTCCTTTGTGAATACCTTCCAAAGCATCCATTCATAGCCTCTGCCATTTCCTGGGATCTTCACTGTATACTCCATTTACTTCTAAACTTTCAATACTTTCTCTATTTTTGATGTTGTTGTTCACATGTCTGTAAAAAAGCCTTGGTTGGTCTTTACATTTATCAATTATATCCTTTTCTTGTTTTTTTCTTTCTTCTCTTCTAATCAACACATATTCATTTCTTGCTCTTTTGTAACTTTCCCACTGCTTAATCCGTCTTTTCCTTCTCCACCTCTTCCATGCATCCTCTTTTCTTGTTCTAGCCTTTTCACATCTATCGTTAAACCAGTCCTGCTTTCCAACTTCTATGTTGTCTTATTGGTACAAATTTTTCTCACCTTCTTTGTATATTTTATAAATTCCTTCCACTTTTCATTTGCTCCTTAGCACTCTTGAATTTCATCCAATTTGTCTCTTGAAAGAATTTCTTTAGGTTTCCAAAATCTGTCTTGGCATAATTCCATCTTCCCACTTTATATTCTTCATTTCTTCTAGATTTCTCTTCGTCTATCACCTTGAACTCCAAAACTGCATGATCACTCTTGCTAAAGGGCACTCCACCCTCATCTCCTCAATGACCATTGGCTCTGTACTAAAGACCAAGTCCAGTCTTGACGATGCTCCTCTCCTCCAAACCTAGTATCTTCTTTGACCCACTGAGTTAACACATTTTCCATTGCCAGTGTCAATAGTGTATTTCCCCATGTTGTCTCTGATCCTTCCATTGACCAGTCCTCCCAACACACCTCTTTACAATTAAAATCTCCTATCATTATAGTTCGTTCACAGCCACCCAACATTTCTTCCAGACATGTTCCTGTATCACTTATCATTTCTTCATATTCCTGTACTGACCATGCATTTGTTTGTGTGTGTGTGTGTGTGTGTGTGTGTGTGTGTGTGTGTGTGTGTGTGTGTGTGTGTGTGTGTGTGTGTGTGTGTATTTACCTAGTTGTATTTACCTAGTTGTAGTTTTACAGGGCCTGGGCTTTATGCTCGTGTGGCCCGTCTCCATATCTACACTTATCCAATCTTACTTTAAAAGTGTGCACACTCGTTGCAGACACTACTTCTTCATCTAAACTGTTCCACGTCTCAATACATCTCTGGAAACTATATTTTTATATCTCTCAAGACATCTTCCCTTTCTCAGCTTTTTACTATGCGATCTTGTGCTTTGGTGTCATATTCTTCTCTCAGGATCAGTTTCTCATTATCCACTTGGTCCATTCCGTTGATCAATTTATAGACTTGTATCAGGTCTCCTCTCTCCTTCTTTGTTCCAAGGTTGGTAGATCCATAGCCTTTAGTCTCTCCTCATATGTCATCCCTTCAAGTTCTGGGACCATTCTTGTAGCCATTTTTTGTAGCCTCTCCAATTTTCTTATGTGTTTCTTTTTATGAGGGGTCCACACTACTCCTGCATATTCCAATCTGGGTCTTATTATAGTATTTATCAATTTCTTCATCATTTCTTTGTCCATGTAGTGAAATGCTACTCCAATATTTCTTAGCAAATTATATGTTTCTCTAAAAATTCTATCAATATGGCTTACTGGTTGATTGTTTTCTTCCATCGTCACTCCTAAGTCCTTTTCCTTTTAGACTTTCTCCAGTTCTACTCCATCTCCCATCTTATAGATTCCCACAGGTTGTCTTTCACTCTTTCCCATTTCCATGACATGGCTTTTGTTCACATTGAATTCCATTTCCCACTTCTTACTCCATTCCCAGATCTTATTTAGGTCTTCTTGCAGTATTTCACAATCCTCCTTTTGCTTTTATAACTCTGCACAGTTTCGTATCATCCATAAACAAATTTATGTAGCTGTTCACTCCTTCTGGCATGTCGTTAATATAAATGAGGAAAAGTACTGGTGCCAATACTGACCCCTGTGGCACTCCGCTTTCTACTGCTCTCCACTTGGACTTCATATCTTTAACTACCGTCCTTATTTCTCTCCCCCTCAAATAATTTTCTATCCATCTCAATGTGCTTCCTTTTAAGCCACCCTTCTCCTCTAACTTCCACAGTAATCTTATGTGGCACTTTGTCAAACGCCTTTTTAAATCCAAATAGATACAGTCAACCCATCCTCTCTCTCTTGTACTCTATCAACTATTCTAGAATAGAAACTCAATAAATTAGTTACACAAGACCGTCCTTTTCTAAAACCAAATTGGCTATTTGATATTAATTTGTTGTCTTCAAGGAACTCGATCCATTGTTTCTTTATTATTCTTTCACACATCTTGCATATTACACTAGTTAGTGATACCGGTCTGTAATTTAAAGGTTCTTCTTTCCTTCCGCTCTTATATATGGGAACCACCTCAGCTCTTTTCCATTCTACTGGCACTGTTCCATTTTCTATTGAGCATTTTATGATGTTGTATATAGGACTTGCTAGTTCTTCCCTACATTCTTTCAGTATTCTGCCTGAGACTTCATCCGGTCAAATTGCCTTCTCTTCATCCAGTTCCTTCATTAACTCTTTTATTATTTATTGTGTGTGTGTGTGTGTGTGTGTGTGTGTGTGTGTGTGTGTGTGTGTGTGTGTATTTACCTAGTTGTAGTTTTACAGGGCCTGGGCTTTATGCTCGTGTGGTCCCGTCTCCATATCTACACTTATCCAATTTCTCTTTAAAACTATGTACACTCTTTGCTGACACCACTTCCTCACTCAAACTGTTCCAAGTCTCAACACATCTTTGCGGGAAACTAAATTTTTTAACATCTCTCAGACATCGTCCCTTCCTTAGTTTCTTACTATGCGATCTTGTGATTCTAAAGTCATATTCTTCTCTCAGGATCAGTTTCTCATTACCCACTTCATCCATTCCGTTAATCAATTTATAAACTTGTACCAGATCCCCTCTATCTCTTCTCTGCTCCAAGGTTGGTAGATCCATTGCCTTTAGTCTCTCCTCATATGCCATCCCTTTAAATTCTGGAACCATTCTTGTAGCCATTTTTGTAGTCTCTAATTTTCTTATGTGTTTCTTTTTATGGGAGTCCACACAACTCCTGCATATTCCAATCTAGGTCTTATTTTAGTACTTATCAATTTCTTCATCATTTCCTTGTCCATATAGTGAAATGGTACTCCAATATTCCTTAGCAAATTATACATCTCTCTGAAAATTCTATCAATATGGCTTACCGGTTGATTATTTTCTTCCATTGTCACTCCCAAGTCCTTTTCCTTTTTTACTTTTTCTAGTTCTACTCCATCTCCCATCTTATAGATTCCCACTGGTCGTCTTTCACTTTTTCCCATTTCCATGACATGGCTTTTGTCCACATTGAATTCCATCTCCCATTTTTTGCTCCATTTCCAGATCTTGTTTAAGTCTTCCTGTAGTATTTCACAATATACTACAGGAAGACTTAAACAAGATCTGGAAATGGAGCAAAATGTGTGTGTGTGTGTGTACGAATGTTACAAAGCGGGACGCATGTAACTTATCTTTCGAGAAGGAGAGGGGAGGGAGGAAAGGGAGAGAGAGAGAGAGAGAGAGAGAGAGAGAGAGAGAGAGAGAGAGAGAGAGAGAGAGAGAGAGAGAGAGAGAGAGAGAGAGAGAGAGAGAGAGAGAGATGGGAACAGTCTATGCCATCGGGTAATTTTAGACACAAGGCGGGACACATGTAGCTTATCTTTAGTGATTGGTGGAGACAAGGATGGTGGGAGGAGCACTAGGATTTCAAGGACAGCATACGGCGTGTGTAGTTGGTATCCAACACACTATACGGGACAACTGAACTGAAGAAAGCTCAGAAAAGAAATATGACGTCTACGTAGGCGTCACCGTATATGCTACTGGGGCTTCATGACGCCCACATAGGCGTCACCATATTGAAGGGGTTAAGAGTATTGACTGCAATGCCATATATTTTCCACTACTTTACTAAGTGTGATGACGTATATTTTCCACTACTTACGATTATCATAATCTTTACTTGAACATATATATTACGAGTAAGTTATCCTCTCTCAGCAAGGCCCATTTCTCAATATTAAGGTGTGGACTTTTTATCTAATATATGACTTCTTAGCAGAGAGTATTGGACCCATTGCCCTACATTCCTGCACATATAACAGAGATGGCTGGAGTGGATGGATGACGGAGGTCTGGCTGGTGCCAAAATGCCGTATGGGTGGTGGAGAGTACTGCTATTCGGCCAAGTGGTCCCTCTAGTCCCCACCCTTTCCTCCGGGAGACGTGCACACCCCGGTCACCGACCTTTACCCTACCCTTAATGCGCGGGACGTACATTCTGAGGGGGTATGTATCATAATTGAAATATGAGAAATATGAAGAAACAAGAAATTAAGAAATATGGATGTATGATAGTTTGCCAGTATGTTGTGTGTTGTCGTACCCAGCCATAAAAGAGATTAGGAAGGGCAGGAGGGTCAAAAGGAAACCGTTAATGACCCAGGCCAGTTGACCCAGGCCAGCCCGGGCAGATATATATAGCCCAGGTCAGGTAAACATTATGTGATATTGTTGTCGTTCATAGATGTTGTTGACACCACACGTGGAGTTCAAGTAAGCTTGTACTTGATTGGTGAACGGTATATCTGAGGGACGTGTTGTGTGGGTCAAGACACGCCCCCATAAGTTCCTGAAGGAAAATTGTAGAAGATTGGGGCAGAGAGAGACGAGAGAGGAAGCAGAGAGGACAACCGCAGCTCTAAGTGGGCCATTTTCGGCTGCATAGCTGAGGGCAGCATGAACATTTTGTACTTCATATATAAACAGTAAGTGGAGCTATAGTTGCAATGCAGTCTTTGAGGTAAATTAGAATGGAGGAGGAATCATGATAGGAGGTTTAGGTATTATTTTAGTATGTATTTATGTGATGTACTTGGTTCATAATGACGTCGTTATATACTTGCGTTTTCATTTATGAGTAAAGGATCTACGTAAGTATGTGCATGTGTGTTGCTGATGAATAAGTTACATAACATATTCACTTGTGTGCATTCGTGTATGAAGTTAACGTAGTTCTATGTATAGGTACCAAGAGAAAGAAATTCGTTGTGTGAAGTTATTTGTGTGGAAATATCAATATTGTCATTATATTCGGTGGTGTTACGTTGTCATTTTTGTGAATGGAGTAACGTAACTATAGGTGTATGGTAATATATTTGGTGGTACGTCATATTGGTTGTTTACATTCATGTACCAAGTCAAGGTCATTCTTATATACCGGTAGCTGGTTGAAAAGGGGAAATATTGTACATACTACATATGAGATTTACTGATAAATACAGCACAGTGTTCAGATGTAATACGTTATGAAGATATAGTGGATGACGCTGAGGTGGAATCCGTTCTGATGTGAGAATATGTACGATATTAAAGTAATTCTTATGGATATTTGTCAGGAAAATTGTAGTGATTTGCAGTGGAGAAGGCAACAGAAGGAGTTGTGATTGTTATTTGCCGGCACTGTATCGAACATCTTATGTATAGATATTATTTTTGTTAATTAAAAATAGAAAAAACCTTAGACTGTTTGTAACCAGTAGCTAGAGAATTTGTGTAACGTCATGCAACAGCTCGGATCACGACATAATATCCATAATTCATCAGTCAGCATATTTTGCTCTTTGATGAAGCAATTAGAATCCATATGGCTAATATACTGGCAAGTACTCATGATAGCTCTTACATCATTGAAGTCATTTGAGGATGTGTCTGGGCTGACTTAGCAAGCATGTGACAGTGTCTTCAGCCTTTATAATTCTACCATGGCTTCTAAGGGCAAAGCTGTATCTTTCATGTAAGTTAGAAGCCGAAAATGCTGTTGCTGGATGCATTACATGACCATTCCAACTCTCAGTAGAAAAAAAAAAAAAAAAAAAAAAACTCAATGTGGCCTTCCTTCTAATTGGTTCAACTTATGTGAGATTACTGTACAAAGTTTTATATTGCTAGCAAGATACAAGCAGTTTAAGTGAAGTAGAATTCTAGGAAAAAATAACATGCAATCTTACATCAGCCTTTTGAGGATGTTGAAAATGATCCAAGTAAAATCCACTAGTCTCAAGAGCCAATGCAGCTTCTTCCATAAGTCTGTCTTCTGTAAGGGTGCTGTCTGCTTCCAGGTGTTTGTACTCAGCCACAAACAACTGACACAATGAGGATCGAGCATTTGTTTCAGAAAGATTGATGATTCCTGGAGAGCCATACTTTCTGTAGAATTTCCTGGGAAAAGGAAATTAATAGAATTTAAAAATTAAAATGAATAGATTAACAAAACAAATAAGAATATTACAGGAATTAAAAACAATCAGTGTTAAGTGAACAGTAAACATGTTCATAATACTTAGGTACTATCAAAAGCATGGTATTTCCAGTGCCTGGTGGTGAAGTGATTAGCATGCCTGATTCACAATCAGAAGGGCCCAGGTTTCAATCCCAGGTCAGGTGTAAAGGTTCAGCAGTCTTCTTTCAGTGTCACACATGGTCACCTAGCAGTAATTACCGTATTTATCGGTATATAGGACACACCCTTTTCCTAAAAGTTTGGATAAAAAATCGCCCTGAATCTAATATGTGAAATTGAGGCTTCCTGCAGGCTTATCTTCTCCCTGATGCTCACTAACCTAACTCAAGATCAGTACATCTCCCTACCATAACTGCATGCATAATTATTTTATTGCTGGTATTGTTATTATTACCAGTATTGTTACTTTAAAAATTAATTTATGCAAAAATTAAAGCAATCTAACCTATGAGGCTGTGACGCATGTCTATAAATATCATATAATCAGTCAGAACCCTGACTCAATGCCATCTGATGGTGGTGAGTAACAGCAAGTTTATGATCATAAAGTTAATAGTGAAAAAAAAAAAAAAAAAAAAAAAAAAATAGATAAAAGTTGCTTGTGAAAAAGAAAAGAAAAAATAAATAAACCAGCAACAACTAAAGAGAAAATGATATCATGGACGTTGTTGCAAAGGCCACCCCTCAACTCTACATCTGATCCAGTCTGATCATAACAAAACACATCAACACCTTCAATGTTATGGCAGTAGGAGGAAAAAACATTGAGCTACACAATCTCCCACAAACTACAAGTGGTAGATTATTCCATGGAGCATGGTAATAGAGCTGCAGCAAGGGTTTTTAGACCACCACCTACTGAAAAATTTATACATGTCTGGCAACAGCAAAAACAAATGAAAAACAAGGAAATGTAAACATGACATTTGTTGCCATGCCCCACACAGGCCATAACTTGAGGATGACATTGCTTGGTTTTAAGGCTGGGTTTTGTTTAATATCCCTTGTGGGCTGTGGTGTAATGGATACAACTGAAAGTGTTGCACTGGCAGCACTGCTTGATGTAAACAATCCAACTGCTGGGCCAACATGTCCACCTGCTGTCCCCATTATCAAAGCATTTTCAGAGATTTTTTGATTTTTTAAATTTCAAACCTCTTTTGCAATTTACATTACTTCATTTAATGCTCCTTCACCTAAAACCCCATTTTCCATAGATCCCCTAAGATTGTTGGGAATGAGAGGTAGGCATAAGGTGGAGTTTAACCCTTATCATATGGTGATCGTTTCAGGACGATTGTAGCGTTGCGTGCGGAGAGGCGGGGATCGTTCCAGGAACCATGATTTTTTTGCGCTAAACATTTGAATCTCTCCCCATCACTAATGGTCCTGGGGCAAGTGAAGGTATCTGGCATCTTTTCTCGCTCGTCTCCTTGAGCCTTGAGACATTTGTTCCATCGCAAAAAGTCATCTTTTCCCATTTTGTGGCGACACCTGGCAACCCCCGTGACCCAGAGGGAGGAAACAGTACCCTGAGTGATGTTATATCAGTGTTACTCGGTAATGACATTGAGGACAGTGACGAAAATGAAGCCAGTGATTTTTTATTGAGACAGAAGAAAGTGAAGACTCCACTAGTGATTCTGATAGTGATCTGGGAGACAGAGACCAAACCTCACAGCGACATTCATAAATCTCCTCACATACTCCCCATGAGCAATGTGCTGGTGAGTGTCACCCATGGTTGCCTCTACAGGACTGTGCTTGTTGGCCAAGTCACGTGAATCCCATTGCTAATAAGAGTTGCCAGATTCCAATTATTATTGAAATCCACAATACAGATAACTCGATTTACGCATGTTTAATTTACGTGTTTTTGTTATTACACGACCAAAAAAATATTATGATTAATTTAATTTCCGCGATCGGTTTGCTTATACGCAATTTGGTCTAACCGCATTTTCAAACTGAGTGCCAGACACAATTTCAAACTGTGCGCCAGAGAGTTCCGCAGCTGGCCGATAGGTGGGAGTTCCGCTGCTCTTTCCTCTTCTCGTGCCTCATTTGCAGTCTGCCACCACTGAGTACAGATGGAATCCCTTCAATCTACCTATAATTCACCAAGATGGCCCCAAAACATCCTTCAACTTCTGCATGTGGGGTTATTTTTGATAAGTGGATTTTTGATAAAGTTGAAAAGCTCAGAGGAAGATAGTGACTGACTGTGGTGTGAGTGGTGAAGGCAGTGACGCAGTGAGTGTTGTGTTTATGTATTCTTTGTTTTGTTGTTTTCTCTTATCATTTTTTGCTTTCTCTTATTATTTCTTGTTTTTCCCTTTACTTTAAATACACTTCTAGTATTTACAATGGTAAATAATAAAAACATGTTAATTTAGCCAAATAAATAGAGTATTTTGTATGAATTTTTTTGGAGCACATCCCACATCCTCCCTATTATCTATTGTTTCTTATGAGAATTAAATGTTTGTTTTATGCAAATTTTGATATACGCGATGCCTCTTGTAACGCATCTACCACATAAATTGAGTTACCTGTACTTATAATATGTGGTTTCTCTTTCTTTTCCTGTTTTGCACATCATTTTATATATCTGAGTTTGTATTTTCTTGACATGAAAGTGCAAAAGTTCCTACTTTTACATCAAATTCAAATGCCCGAAAGAGAGAGAGAGAGAGAGAGAGAGAGAGAGAGAGAGAGAGAGAGAGAGAGAGAGAGAGAGAGAGAGAGAGAGAGAGAGAGAGAGAGAGAGAGAGAGAGAGAGAGAGAGAGAGAGAGAGAGAGAGAGAGAGAGAGCGTGCTGTTATTGGTGCTTGGGGGGCATTTCTTAGTGGCGGGTTCTGCCATGGGTTCGGGGAGAATTTTTTGATATGCAATAACTTTGCTCTCAGAGGTCATAACATGTTGAAAACTACATCATTGTACTCAGAATAACACAAAGAAGTATGCTTGTTTTTTTTATTATAAGGAAAAAATAATTTTAGCATTTTTGACAAGTGTGATTTTTCCCCGCTGTAACAGACAGAAAGTAAATCAACCCCTCCATACTTTAAGGGTTAAAAAGCAATCATAAATTGAAAAATATTCATCTGTGGCGGAAATCACATATACCATCAATCATTCTACTACATTTTTCAACAGAAAAACATAAGCCACATACCAGATTTCATGGTTGGGTGAAACTGTGAATTGACCATATTTTCAGCTAGTATAATGTGTTGCTAGACTGCTTTCAACACTATATGCTTAAAAACACTAAAGATTTTTTTCTCAATTTGACCTACTGAAGTGACGGGGGGTTGCATCTTGCATACCAGTGCGTCCTACATGCTGTCAAATACAGTAGGTACCTGGAGTAAGTCGAAAGTTGTGACCCACTGCTAAATAGAAGAAACAAACTCCCAATAAAACTTAAGACATGGTATCCTGGTCCTAGTTCAATCAGTTGATCTGGCGCCAACTGTCAGCCATGACATCAAGTTGTAAGATGCCACCATGAGGTTGGGTATACGTACTTAAGATGTAGTACAGTCACATCTCAGGTTACAAATTTAATTATTTCCATAACATAGCTCGTATCATGGTAAGATCATATCTTAAAAGAAAATTCCCCATTGAAAAAAATGAAAATCTAATTAATCTGTTCCACACCAGACAAATATCATATACAAGTAAATTATCATGGTATTTTATGAAAAAAATAAAGTAATCTTCAAACAAATAACAATGATAAATAATATACAGTGATCCCTCACTATGCTGTTAAGCAAAGAAGCACTTAAACTGTGCAAAACAAAGCTTGGGTAGCATGTAGATATATATGTGTGTATTTACCTATTTGTGTACTACAGGGCCCGAGCTAAGCTCTCTGTGTCCTGTGTCCTGTCTCCTTGTCTACTCCTGTCATATCTCTCTTTCATCTGATTGACACACACCGCATCAACGACATCACTGCTCAGTTTATTCCACTTATCAATACTATGATGAGGGAAACTGTACTTTCTCACGTCATTTAAACAGATGTCTTTTATTAGTTTTTTCCATGTCCTCGGAGATGATTACTTGTGGTCACCTTAATCAATTCTCTGTCCAATATGTCAATCTTGTTCACCAATTTATACATAGTTATCATGTCTCCTCTTGTTCTTCTCTCTTCTAATGTGGTCAGCCCCAGCTTCCTCAGTCTTTCCTCATAGTCTAACTCCCTGAGTACTGGTACCATCCTTGTTGCCAGCCTCTGTACCCTTTCCACCTTCTTCACATTTTTCTTCATGTGTGGTGACCAGACGCAAGCTGCATATTCTAACTGGGGTCTTATTAAGGTACATAATATCTTCTTCATCATTCCTTCATCTAGGTAGTGGAATGCAAGACCAATATTTTGAAGCATATTATATGTTTTCCCAAATATCTTGTTTATATGTTTCTCCGGTGACAGAGTGTTTTGCACACTTACTCCTAAGTCTTTCTCCTCATTGGTCTCTTCAATTTTCTCATCTCCCAGCCTGTAATCCTTGTTTGGTCTGTATCTACTTCTTCCCATTTTCATAACATGGCTCTTGTTTATATTAAATTCCATCTGCCACTCTTTACTCCACTCATATATTTTATCAAGATCTTCCTGTAGCTTGTTACAATCTTCCACATTCTTCACTCTCCTCATAATTTTAGTATCATTCACAAACATATTCATGTAACTGTCTATTCCTACTGGCATATCATTAACATAAATCAAAAACATGATGGGACCAAGCACTGACCCTTGTGGAACTCCACTGGTTACCTTTTTCCACTCTGACTTTTTTCCTTTCATCACTGTTCGCATTTATCTTCCCACTAAGTAATTTTCCATCCATTTTGCTAGTTTATCACTTACTCCTCCAATCTTCTTTAGTTTCCACATCAGTCTATTGTGTGGCACTTTATCAAAGGCCTTTCTCAAGTCCTGGTAAATAGCATCCACCCATCCCCCTCTTATGTTGTAGTATATCAGTCACTCTTGAATAAAAACATAATAAATTGGATATGCACGATCTTCCTTTTCTGAAACCAAAATGCCTTTCACTCAGGATGTTTTCACTTTCTAGATACTCACTCCACTTAGCTTTAATTACTTCTTCACATACCTTGCACAATATACTAGTCAACGATACTGGTCTGTAATTTAACGGTTCCATTCTACTTCCATTCTTATATATAGGCACAATGTCAGCTCTTTTCCACTCTTTCGGGACTATTCCTGTTCGTATGGAGGTTTCCACAATATCAAATATGGGGTTCAACAATTGATCCTTACATTCTTTAGCAACCTCCCAGATATGCCATCAGGCCCCATTGATTTATTAATAACCAAGTTACTTATAATTTTCCTTATATCTTCTTTAGTAACCATGATGTCGTGCATTTGCTTTATTTCTGTAGGCCTTTCTCCAGTAAAATGTTCCTCCTTTGTAAACACTTTGCAAAAGTTGTTGTTCAATATTTCAGCTATATCTCTAGCATCCTCATATACTTCTTCCCAAACTTTTTCTAATGCCTCCCTTTTATTTAATTTTCCATTTATGAATTTGTAAAACATTTTGGGGTCACTATCACAGTTTTCCACCACTCTCTGTTCATATTTCTTTTGTGCTGTTCTCCTTACTTCAACATATCTATTCCTTGCTGTTTTGTAGACTTCTCTTGATAATACTTCATTGTTTTTCTTAAGTTTCTTCCATGCCTTTTCTTTGTTCTTTTTGCTTCTTCACAATTTCTATTAAACCACTGTTTATTATTTAAAGTCCTTATTCTGTGATATGGCACAAACTTCTTCACAGCACAGTTATATAAATCCATAAATTTATCATATTTCAATTGCATATCCTTTCCTGGTATACCACAGACCAGTCAATTTCATTAAAGAACTCTCTTATATGGTTATAATTTGCCCTGACATAATTTAATTTTTCCTCCTTGTACTCCACAATCTTATTCGTGCTTAATTCGTATCCAGCTCAAATCTTAGGACATCATGGTCACTTTTCCCCAAGGGACATTCATGTTCAATTTCCTCTTTTAGGGAGATGCCCCTGGTGAATACCAAATCCAACCTCGCTGCAACATCCTGTCCCCTGCACCACCTTGTTGGTGATCTCACCCACTGTGTCATCAAGTTATTTGTTGCTACGTTTAACAATTCCTCTGCCCACTCACCACCATTCACCACTTTGTAGTCTTCCCACACTATTTCCTCACAGTTAAAGTCTCTGACTATCATCACTCTATCCTTTCTGGTGAGTTCCTGTTTTATTCTGTCTAGAGTATTTCTCATCACCATTTGATACTGTTCATATTCCCAAGCACTGGTTCTGGGTGGTATGTATACTGTTATAATATTAATGTCCCTCTTACCATCTGTTATAAGCATACTTATCACTTCCTCATTTCCCTTACTAAAGTTCACCTCCTTCACTATCAGATCTTTTTTAGTAAAAACCATTATACCACCACCTCCTTTATTTTTTCTATCATTTCTCCATACTTTGTAGTGTTTTACATCAAACCAATCTAGCTTTATTTCCAGCCTTAACTTTGTTTCCACCACACACATTATGTCCGGTTCACTGTTTCTTAGGTAATCCATACATTCTAGCCTCTTAGACAGAAATCTATCTATATTCGTGTAAGTCACTTGAATTCCATTCCTAATCTCTTTCTTCCATGTTTCAGTCTGTGTACTGTCTATTCCATCTGTTTTATCCACCACTTCTTCAGCTTCCCATTTCTCATCCTCCAAAAAAACTTGGTCTTTTCCTCCTCGGTTCTTTCCTCATTCTTCTCTCTCACTTCAGTTACAAGCTCTCTCATTTTCATTCTTTCCTCCTGTGTCATATTTCTTCTTATGTAAATTATTTTGGTTTCCTCATAGTCTTTAAGTTTCCAGGCCCTCTTCAGTAAGACCTCAGCTGCCACTAGAGACTTTAATTTCAATTTTAATGGTCTACTCTTGCCTTCTTCATAAGCTCCTAGTCTCACACTTTCCTTTATTTCAGCATATAAGCATTCGTCCTCCTCGGAGATCTTATTCAGTAAAAACTTTATTCTGTCATTTTCCTTATCTCTCCTGTCTTGCCAATTCCTGTTAGTTTCCTCTCTTAAACCTGTTAATCACACATTTTTTCTTTTCAGCAATATCTCTCACCACATACTCATTTTCCTTCAAAGCATTAACCATTTCACTCTGTGTAATCACTTTATTTTCTTCTTCTTGCTTTTTCATTATCTCTTTGAAGGACTTCTGTACTTCTTCATTTTCATGTTTCACTTCCTTCATTCTAGCATCAATTAGGTTGAGGCACTCCTCCTTCCTTAAGTCACCTTCGGATATTTTCTTTTCCATTTCAAGTAGTTTAGCCTTCATTTCGTCACATTGTTTACTTAGATGCTGATTTTCTTTTTCCATTTCCACTCTCTCTTTCAGTAATTCCTTGTTCTCTTTCATTAGCATGCAGATTTCTTTTTTGAAGGTATAATTATTCTCCACTATAACTCTATCTAACTTCTCTTCTATAGATCTAATATTGACAAATTTACTCTCTAAGGCTTGAATTCTTGAATCCATGTCCAATTTGTTTAATCCACTTGGAGTGGTCACAAATCCCTCAAAATCCCTCCTGCTTCTAGGTGTCGACGTCATGTTACCCCCAGCTGTTTCATCCAATACAAAAACATTGCCGACAGTCTCCAGTTAGGGACTATTTTCCATTTTCATTTGAAAATGGACTATTTTCTGCACTTTTTCAGAGCAAGACACCGACACGACACTAATTACACCCTATAGAGATACCCGGGCCCTGTAAACACTATAGGTAATTGCTCCTTTTCCCTCGTCCTCAGTTGAAGACAAGCTGTCTTCAGAACTCCCGCACTCAACGATGGCACGGCTGTGTGTGTGTGTGTGTATTTACCTAATTGTATTTACCTAGTTGTAGTTTTACAGGGCCTGGGCTTTATGCTCGTGTGGCCCCGTCTCCATATCTACCCTTATCCAATTTCTCTTTAAAACTATGCACACTCGTTGCTAACACCACTTCCTCACTCAAACTGTTCCAAGTCTCAACACATCTTTGCAGGAAACTATATTTTTTAACATCTCTCAGACATCTTCCCTTCCTTAGTTACTTACTATGTGATCTTGTGCTTCTAATGTCATATTCTTCTCTCAGGATTAGTTTCTCATTATCCACTTGATCCATTCCGTTAATCAATTTATAAACTTGTATCAGATCCCCTCTCTCTCTTCTCTGTTCCAGGGTTGGTAGATCCATAGCTTTTAGTCTCTCCTCATATGTCATCCCTTCAAATTCTGGAACCATTCTTTTAGCCATTTTTTGTAGTCTCTAATTTCCTTATGTGATTCTTTTTATGGGGGATCCACACAACTCCTGCATATTCCAATCTAGGTCTTATTTTAGTACTTATCAATTTCTTCATCATTTCTTTGTCCATGTAGTGAAATGCTAATCCAATATTCCTTAGCAAATTATGTCTCTGAAAATTTTATCAATATGGCTTACCGGTTGATTGTTTTCTTCCATTGTCACTCCTAAGTCCTTTTCCTTTTCTACTTTTTCTAGTTCTACTCCATCTCCCACCTTATAGATTCCCACTGGTCGTCTTTCACTTTTTCCCATTTCCATAACATGGCTTTTGTCCACATTGAGTTCCATTTCCCATTTTTTACTCCATTTCCAATCTTGTTTTAAGCCTTCCTGCAGTATTTCACAATCCTCTTTTTGTTTGTTTTATGACTCTGCACAGTTTCGCATTGTCCGCAAACAGATTTATGTAGCCGTTCACTCCCTCTGGCATGTCGTTCATATATATATATGAGAAAAAGTATTGTATTAGTATAACCTAACTTATGTATGTAACTTTATAATGTTGATGATCTTAAATTTATGAGGGGAGAGAGAGTGAAACGGGAAAGACACTAACCGGTGGAATGTAAACAAAGGGCGCATCACTGTATCACATACAAAACTTATGTACCACATTTCCACAAGGCTTTCCATTTTATCCAATGTAGAGTCACGAGTTCAGGTGGTTCTTTTAGCTTGCAAGGAAGATACAATCTCACCAGCCTTCTTAATAGAGTCTACTGACTGAAAAATAGTAAACACAGTAGATGGAGTCAAGATGGTGGCCAGCAATGCTATAGTTTTCTCGTCTCTCGTGTCTGTGAATAATATCCACCTTCACTTTGAGATTAAGAGACTTCCTGGTCTTCTTATGAATGCTAGACCACATTGCAGGGCGTTTTGGTGGTAAGTTGAGCGAGGGAAGACGAGCTGTTGCTGACGCTGTTATGTTTAGAACAGGGAAGCGAGTGGTGCGCGAATTGTCCACGAGAGGCTTGATCTTCATCTTGATCTTAATTCTACAGGTGTCCCAGGATTTATCCTGAGGCAGGCCTTAGTATCGGCAGCTTCTGGTGTATTCAAAAGCCTGTCAGCTTGCGTGATACGGCGGGGCTTACAAACTTGGAAAAAATTACCTGGATAAAATTTCGTTAAAGTGAGTTTGGTGTTCGTTAAACGAGCAAATGGTACTAAAATGAAACTTTCATTGTAGCGAAATTTCGTTGTGTGAACCTTCGTTAAACAGGGGTTGCCTGTATATATATATATATATATATATATATATATATATATATATATATATATATATATATATATATATATATATATATATATATATATATATATATATATATATATATATATATATATATATATATATATATATATATATATATATATATATATATATATATATATATATATATATATATATATATATATATATATATATATATATATATATATATATATATATATATATATATATATATATATATATATATATATATATATATACAGTCAGCGCCAAAGTGATGGCGCGAAACGTCCCGCGCCATAATTTTTGGCGGGAATCAAACCACCCCCTAGCAACAAGGATCAAATCCGCCGATTTTGTTGGTGCGTAAATAGTGGGCTCATACACGTGACCTTGAGCAGCTGATGAAGTGTAACCGTCTCAGTGTGAGGCATTACTTCATACGGGCTGGGTATGTCTGACTGTTTATGTTGCACCACGTGTTTTTTTCTTACAAAGTTTGCATTGCTAACCTATCTTGTGCGTAGTAATGGGGCCAAGGAAGGAGCTGACAAAAGATCAAATTGCAGCTATAAGTACCCTGAGCCAAGTAGGAAAAGGAAATAAAGAAATTGCTGCTATCACGGGTGTTACACTTCGTAGTGTGCAGCGTTGGACGAAAAAATGTGGGAGGGAGTGTCCCGCCGCCTTCTGAGAAGAAGAGGACTGGGAGGCCTCGTGTCACATTTACGAGGACCCTGAAGATACTGAAGCGTCAAGTGGACAATGAACCACGCATCAGTGCCAAAGAACTCAAGGAAAAGAACCCTAGGCTCCTTCAGGAAGTCTCAGTGCGAACAATTCAGAAACGCCTTCGTGATGACCTAAAATTCCGGTATCATGCACCACGAAAGAAACCCATTTTAACAGCAGTACAAAAGAAGAAAAGGCAGTTGTTTTGCCGTAAACATTTAGCATGGGATCCAGAGAAGTGGAAAACAGTTCTCTGGTCTGATGAGACAACTTTTACAGTGACTGGCAACCGAGGAGGGAAAGTTAGGCTACGTCCTGGCTCAGATCCTTACCTCCCTAAGTACACTGAGGGAACTGTAAAACACCCAGCAAATGTTATGGTATGGGGAGCATTTGGGTATCATGGCACTGGGACATTGGTAGTGTTGCCAAAAAAATGTCACTATTAACAAAGATCGCTATCTTGAGTTCTTGCCGAACACCTTGAGGACTGTTTCACTAAATGCAACAGTGAAATATTTATGCAAGACGGTGCACCAGCTCACACCGCCAAATTGATCAAAAATTGGTTTGACTGGGTCCACATTGAATACATCAAAGATTGGCCAGGTAATAGCCCTGATTTAAACCCGATAGAGAACATCTGGAGTTTGATAAAGCGCCGCTTACATGGCCGTGACACCTCCACAGTGGACAAACTTGTCAACCACATCCAGGAGATTTGGGAAAACCTGGAGCCTTCATTCCTACAAAACCTGGCTTTATCTGTTCCAAAATGTTTACAGAGTTGCCTGAAGAGGCATGGTAACCCAACCAAGTACTAGAGGAAAGATAAATACCATGAAAATAACTTTCTTTCTATTTTGCTTTTGTTACGAAGCGAAAAAAACATGCTGCGCCATCACTTTCGGCGATTGATATATATATATATATATATATATATATATATATATATATATATATATATATTATATATATATATATATATATATATATATATATATATATATATATATATATATATATATATATATATATATATATATATATATATATATATATATATATATATATATATATATATATATACAAGAGTACCCCCAAACATGTGCAGATAAAGCCCTTATACAAAGATGGCAAATGGTGGGGGATGAAAAAACTGATGGAGATGACTTAGAACATCTAGCTTTGAAGAAGCTGTTTTAGCTAGAGATGAGATGTGAAGTTTCCAGTTTAAATTATATGTAAAGGAAAGACCAAGGATATTCAGTGTAGAAGAGGGAGAGAGTTGTGTCATTGAAGAAAAGATAGTTGTCTGGAAGGATGTGTCAAGTAAAAAAATGGAGAAATTAAGTTATTGAGGCACTGAACCTAACCAGGTTTTCTCTGCCCAATCAGAAATCTTAGAGATGAAAAGTCAGGTATTCTTTGGCATCCCTGCATGATCTCTTTACTTTCTGAAGTCTTAGTTATCTCTGAAAAGACCTGAAAAGTGTAGGATGATATCATCAGTGTAGAAATGGAGAGGACAAGGTGTAAGCTTTAGATCATTGATGAATAATAGGAAGGCACAGGGCGACAAGACAGAATCCTGAGGAAGATCACTGTTAATAGATTCAGGATAACAATAGTGGACATCTAGCACAGCAGTAATGGAATGGTCAAAAAGGAAACTTGGGATGAAGTTACAGAGAGAAGAATAGAAGCTGCAGGACAGTAGTTAAGAGATCAAAGCTTTGTGCCAGACTATTAAAAGTTTTTGATTGTCAAATGAAACAGCAAAGGTTTCACCAAAATCTCTTGAAAAAGATGACCAAGACTCAGTAAGGAGAGCCAAAAGATCACCAGTAGAGCTGCCTTGACAGAAGCCATACTAGTGTTCTGATAGAAGATTGTGAAGTGATGTTTGAAAATCCTCTTATTGAAGATAGATTCAAAACTTAAGATAAGCAAGAGATAAAAGCTATAGGGAGGTAGTTTGAAAGATTATAAAAGTTATCCTTTTTAGGAACAGACTGAATGTAGGCAAACTTCCAGCAGGAAGGAAAAGTCAATAGACATAGTTGAAAGAGACTGACCCGGCAAGGTGCAAGCACAATTGCATAGTTCTTGAGAAAAATAGGAGGGACTCAGTCAGGTCCATAAGCCTTCCTAAGGTTTAGGCCTGTGGGGTCATGGAGATCATCATTGCAAAAAAATCTAATTGGTGCCATGAAAAAAACTCAAAGTGGGGAGGAGAGGGAAGGGCACACCCAGAATCATCCAAGATATAGAGTTTTCAGCATTGGTTTGAGAAGAGTTCAGCTTTAGAAATAGATGAGATGGCAGTGGTGCCATCCAGATGAAAAAAAGAAGGGAAAGACGAAGAAGCAAAGTTATTGGAGATGCTTTTGGCCAGATGCCTGAATTCTCGAAGGAAGTTGATTAACAATTTTTTTGCCTAAATATCTGATCTATTGACCTCAATTTATACAAAAAGGAATTACAGTATATAAAGTAATGAAAAGGCTGTGTATATAAAGTCTGTGCCAAGGCATAACTAAGTAAAAATTAGGTTTCTAAATAAGCCATCTACTTTACATACCCCCTAATGACATCTTCTGGATAAAAGATTTGCTTGATTTCCTTTCTGATATGTGATCTATCATAATGAGGCTCGTATCTTGGAGGGAAAGCTTCATAAACATCATACCACAGTGGCTTGTCTTGTGGCTTCACTGCACCAGATTTCAGTAGTCCTGTTGCCCTGAAACATAAATAAATAAATTAATAAACAATTAAACAAACAAACAAACAAACAAACAAACAAAAAAAAAGTATATATATATATATATATATATATATATATATATATATATACACACTTAACCCTCGGCTATCGTGCCCAATTGGGGCTGAAATAGCCGCGCCATAGCCAATAACGCGATAGCCGAATTGAACAAGTAATGGTGAAAATTGTTATTGGTGCTGCAACCACAAATTTTACTCCTAATGTCCCTCATATTTTTACCTTTTTTTTAATTACTGTATAATCCACTGGTACCAATTAAAACATGTCAAGGTTATAACATAAAAAAAAATTATATCAGCTCATTGTATTTACTGTACAGAGACTGTGTTTCATCTTGGCGGGAAGACGGTTTTGGCCAATGAGCGCTCAGATATCCCACGACATCTGAGGTCACGATAATGAAATTTTAGCAGCTTTTCATGGGTGCGTGATAGCAATAAAATGCGATAGCTGAAACCGCGATAGCTGAGGGTTGACTGTATGTATATATATATATATATATATATATATGGGTTGGTGGGTGATGGAAAGAAACTCAGGAGTAGCAGGAGTATTTTATTTCTCCAACGTTTCGCCCATAGGGCTTCTTCAGAGAGAATGACAGGCCTGTAGGCAAAGCAGTATATATATAGTACAAGTGGATCACGTCGCGGTGCGCTGGAAAGTGGAGTGCGCTGATTGGTCTCTTCAGGTGGCCTCCCAGTAGCTGAGATGGTGAGCTGCGCGCGCCGATAGCAGACAAATCCTTCCCTGTGGTTTGTGGTTTCCTCCTCTGTGGTGATGTAAGCTGCCTCGACTGTTTTCCTATCCTCTTCTTTAATCCTTTGCGTAGGGTCGTCGCTCCTACCCAGTTTGGTAGGTGGCCTTTGTCCCGGCGTGCACCACTAGCGAGTTAGAGGTCCTGTGGTGGCGCATGTCATTTTATGTTCGTATATCCTCTTCTTCAGTCCTCGCCTGTTTCGCCAATATAAGGCACGAACATCCACTGCACGGTATCTTGTAGATAACGCTGTCCTCGTTTTCTGCTCGTGGAGGGTTGTTGGTAACGATGTCCTTTGTTTTCTTCCCCGCGCAGTGGATTATCCTCAGGCCAGTCCTCGCGAGTGACGGGATACGGTGCCGTCCTCTTCGAGTACGGCACGACCAGAAAATCCTCTTCCCTTCTTGCTGGATTTTCTCTTCTTTTCCAAATTTCCTCTGCTTTCCTCCTCAGTTTTAGGAGCATGCCTGGTGGATACATTAACCTTTTGAATGCTTCCACGATGTATGCGCACTCATCGTGTAAGAATTCATCACTGCACACTCTGAAGGCACGTAAGAAGAACCCTATTACTATGCCTGATTTGGTTTTTCAAACAAACTCTGTAAGCTCAACGAAGTAAATGAGCACATACAGTTTACAGTGGAGGAGGAAGTTAATGGTGTGTTGCCGTTTCTAGATACCGTGATTCACCGAAAAAATGAAAGAGCGATATTTTCTGTATACAGAAAACCCACTAACAAGGATGATTTTGTCCACTTCTTTTCACGGCACGATATGAAAACCAAATCAGGCATAGTAATAGGGTTCTTCTTACGTGCCTTCAGAGTGTGCAGTGATGAATTCTTACACGATGAGTGCGCATACATCGTGGAAGCATTCAAAAGGTTAATGTATCCACCAGGCATGCTCCTAAAACTGAGGAGGAAAGCAGAGGAAATTTGGAAAGAAGAGAAAATCCAGCAAGAAGGGAAGAGGATTTTCTGGTCGTGCCGTACTCAAGAGGACGGCACCGTATCCCGTCTACTCGCGAGGACTGGCCTGAGGATAATCCACTGCGCGGGGAAGAAAACAAAGGACATCGTTACCAACAACCCTCCACGAGCAGAAAACGAGGACAGCGTTATCTACAAGATACCGTGCAGTGGATGTTCGTCGCCTTATATTGGCGAAACAGGGCGAGGACTGAAGAAGAGGATATACGAACATAAAATGACATGCGCCACCACAGGACCTCTAACTCGCTAGTGGTGCACGCCCGGGACAAAGGCCACCTACCAAACTGGGTAGGAGCGACGACCCTACGCAAAGGATTAAAGAAGAGGGATAGGAAAACAGTCGAGGCAGCTTACATCACCACAGAGGAGGAAACCACAAACCACAGGGAAGGATTTGTCTGCCTATTTCGCGCAGCGGCGCAGCTCACCATCTCAGCTACTGGGAGGCCACCTGGAAGAGACCAATCAGCGCACTCCACTTTCCAGCGCACCGCGACGTGATCCACTTGTACTATATATATACTGCTTTGCCTACAGGCCTGTCATTCTCTCTGAAGAAGCCCTATGGGCGAAACGTTGGAGAAATAAAATACTCCTGCTACTCCTGAGTTTCTTTCCATCACCCACCAACCCACCTGTTCCACATTGTTACATATATATATATATATATATATATATATATATATATATATATATATATATATATATATACAGGCAACCCCCGCTTAATGAAGGAGTTACGTTCCTAAAAAACACTTCGTTAAGCGAAACTTCGCTAACCCTTATGTTCTGGTGATTAAACTATTTTCCAATATCCCATGATGGGTAAAAATGGTAAACCTAAAAATTGTCAGAAGACTGTTTGAATACTAATAATTATTTACTCTTTGTTATTCTGAATACAATGATGTACTTTCTAGCTCGATGTGACCTATGAAAGTTTAGTTATTGCCTTATCAAGGATTCCTCCTCCGCCCGCTGTGTGATCCGTCAAGCAGAAACAGCTCGGTGAGTGATGACACCGCACAAACACACACACACTCTCTCTCTCATCTTGGAAGAGAAATTGTACACTTCCAAAGAGAGAGAGAGAGAGAGAGAGAGAGAGAGAGAGAGAGAGAGAGAGAGAGAGAGAGAGAGAGAGAGAGTATTCTTTCACCCCTTTTCATATCAAGTTTCAAGCAAATAACATATAGGTATCATATCTCTCTCTCTCTCTCTCTCACACGCACATACACATGCCCCCTTGATCGTCTTCCCAGAACACGAGAGGCACACCTGCGTCTCCGTGAGCCACTCTGGATTCTCAATACGATGTTTGGAGTCTGTTCTCTATCATCACTATCTTTGTCTTCTCTCTGTTCTGAGAAAACAGGTGGATCCTCTGAATCATTTTCTGAGTCTTCACTGCTGCTGTCTTCACTTTTTTCAGTTTCTTTCTCATAATCACTGTCACTGTAGTCAGGCTCAGAAGCACTGCTAAATAAAGATGATCTGTCTTGTTCCATAGTGAGTTATGAACTGAGATGTCCCTTCGCTGTTATCAGGGTGCTTTCGAAACGGCGGGTCGCTGGGGTTGCCATGTGTCGCCCTCAGAATGGGAGAATAGCTTCGTTAATCCTAAATATACAGAGCTAGTGGCAACACTACCGGTGGAAAAAGAAGCCAGATACTTCCACTCGCCATCTGACTCGAGAAACCACGCGTGAAGCTCAAACATGAGGCGCGAAAATTCTTGATTACGGGAACGATTCCCGTCGCTACGGACGCACTGATACAATCGTTCATATACGATCGCCGGAACATAAGGGTTAAGCGAAGTGATTATAACAAGTTTAATCCCTGACTTAAACTTCCATTGAGAACAAACAAAGCGAGAGTGCATCATTGTACAGTGAAAAGTTTAATGAAAGTAAAAATTATGAAGTTAAATATTTAGGCAGTTTAATTTAAGTCATTATAATGTACAGTAATGTACTCGTATGTATGAACGTAACTTTATAATTTGATGATCTTTAATTTATGAAGAAAGGGAGTGAAACGGGAAAGACACTAACTGGCAACCTGTGGAATGTAAACAAAAGGCGCATCATTGTATCACATACAAAACTTATGTATCATATTTCAACAAGGCTTTCCATTTTATCCATTGCAGAGTCATGAGTTCAGGTGGTTCTTTTAGCTTGCAAGGAAGATACGGTCTCACCAGTCTTCTTAACCCCTTCGCGCCGGATGTTAAAAAAGCCCGCCTGTATGATATACGGTGTAGTAGTGCGCCGAGCTGGGAAACTCGTGCAAGCTTGTCATACTTGTCGCCTTTGTGTATTATGCTGCTATTTTTAGTCACTATATAGCCTTCAAGAGGAAAGTGGACGCTTCTCTCGGAGAGAAGAGAGAGAGAGAGAGAGAGAGAGAGAGAGAGAGAGAGAGAGAGAGAGAGAGAGAGAGAGAGAGAGAGAGAGAGAGTGACATTTGCTAATATTTTAGACACAAACGAGATGCATGTAGCTTATCTTCCTAGAGGAAGAGGGGGAGGGAGGGAAGGGAGAGGGAAAGGAGAGAGAGAGAGAGAGAGAGAGAGAGAGAGAGAGAGAGAGAGAGAGAGAGAGAGAGAGAGAGAGAGATTAGAAAATTTGTTGTTTTTGTTTGTGTGTATTTACCTAATTGTATTTACCTAATTGTAACATACGGGAAAAGAGCTATGCTCGTGTTGTCCCATCTCCATATCTATTAATGTCCAGCTTTTTCTTAAAATCATGAATATTCCTTGCGTTGACCACTTCACGTGTGTGTGTGTGTGTGTGTGTGTGTGTGTGTGTGTGTGTTTCACGAATGTTACAAAGCGGGACGCATGTAACTTATCTTTCGAGAGGGAGAGGGGGATGGAGGGAAGGGAGATGGGGAGGGAGGAAAGGGAGATGGAGAGGAGGGAGAGAGAGAGAGAGAGAGAGAGAGAGAGAGAGAGAGAGAGAGAGAGAGAGAGAGAGAGAGAGAGAGAGAGAGAGAGAGAGAGAGAGAGAGAGAGAGAGAGAGAGAGGGGGGGGGAAGTCTATGCCATTGGGTAATTTTAGACACAAGGCGGGATGCATGTAGCTTATCTTTAGTGATTGGTGGAGACAAGGATGATGGGAGGAGCACTAGGATTTCAAGGACAGCATACGGCCTGTGTAGTTGGTATCCAACACACTATACGGGACAACTGAACTGAAGAATGCTCAGAAAAGAAATATGACGCCTACGTAGGCGTCACCGTATATGCTACTGGGGCATCATGATGCCTACATAGGCGTCACCGTATTGAAGGGGTTAATAGAGTCTGCTGACTTGAAAATAGTAGAGACAGTAAATGGAGGCAAGATGGTGGCGAGCAATGCTATAGTTTTCTTGCCTCTCTTGTGTCTGTGAATAATATCTAGCTTCACTTTGAGAATAAGAGACTTCCTGGTGTTCTTAGCAACGCTAAGCCACATTGCAGGGCGTTTTGGTGGTAAGTTGAGCGAGGGAAGACGAGGTTGCTGATGCTTTTATTATTTTGAACAGGGGAGGGAGTGGTGCGCATGTTGTCCACGAGAGACTTGATCTTGATCTAGATTCCACAGGTGTCTCAGGATTTTTCCTGAGGAAGGCCTTAATATCGGCAGCTCCTGGTGTATTGTGTAATAAGGCAAGGCTTTCAAACTTGGAAAGAATTACCTGGATAAAACTTTGTTAAAGCGAGTCTGGTGTTCATTAAACGAGCAGATGGTAATAAAATGAAACCTTCGTTGTAGCAAAATTTTGTTGTGTGAACCTTCGTTGCCTATATATATATATATATATATATATATATATATATATATATATATATATATATATATATATATATATATATATATATATATATATACACACACACACACACACACACACATATATATATATATATATATATATATATATATATATATATATATATATATATATATATATATATATATATATATATATATATATATATATATATATATATATATATATATATATATATATATATATATATATATATATATATATATATATATATATATATATATATATATATATATATATATATATATATATATATATATATATATATATATATATATACACAGGCAAACCCGCTTAAGGGGTTACGTTCCTAAAAACACTTCGTTAAGCGAACCGATTATAACAAGTTTAACCCCTGACCTAAACTTCAATTGAGAATAAACAAAGCGAGAGTGCATCATAGTACAATGAAAGGTTTAATGAAAGTAAAAATTATGAAGTCAAACATTTAGGCAGTTTGATTTAAGTAATTATAATGTACATTAATGTATGTATGTACGTAACTTTATAATGTTGATGGTCTTAAATTTATGAAGGGAGGAAGAGTGAAATCGGAAAGACACTAACCGGTAACCTGTGGAATGTAAACAAAGGGCACATCATTGTACCAAATTTCCACAAGGCTTTCCATTTTATCCATTGTAGAGCATGAGTTCAGGTGATTCTTTTAGCTTGCAAGGAAGATATGGTCTCACCAGCCTTCTTAATAGTCTGCTGACTTGAAAATAGTAGAGACAGTAGATGGAGTCAAGATGGTGGCGAGCAATGCTCTAGTTTTCTCGCCTCTCTCGTGTCTGTCAATAATATTCAGCTTCACTTCGAGAGTAAGAGACTTCCTGGTCTTCTTAGGAACGCTAGGCCACATTGCAGGGTGTTTTGGTGGTAAGTTGAGCGAGGGAAGACGACGCTGTTATGTTTTGAACAGGGGAGTGAGTGGTGCGTGCGTTGTTCTTGACAGGCTTGATCTTGATCTTGATCTTGATTCTACAGGTGTCCCAGGATTTCTCCTGAGGCAGGCCTTAGTATCGGCAGCTCCTGGTGTATTCAAAAGCCTGTCGGCTTGCGTGATATGGCGGAGCTTTCAAACTTGGAAAAAATTACCTGGATAAAACTTCGTTAAAGCGAGTTTGGGGTTCGTTTAATGAGATGGTAGTAAAATTAAACCTTCGTTGTAGCGAAATTTCGTTGTATGAACCGTCGTTAAACGGGGTTGCCTGTATATATATATATATATATATATATATATATATATATATATATATATATATATATATATATATATATATATATATATATATATATATATATATATATATATATATATATATATATATATATATATATATATATATATATATATATATATATATATATATATATATATATATATATATATATATATAATAATACTGAGATATGAACACTCCAACATACAATTTTTTTTTATATAAGATGAAAAATTTCATATAATTTATATCTCAAAATACAAAGATATTTTTAAGATACGAATAGCCATCGGTAAGTAGCACAGTGATCGCTCAGCTACCCACGTCCACCCAAACATTCAGCCCACATTGTGTATCATTGTTCATCCTTTGTGCATTTATGTGTCTCTGCTCCTCTGCAAAGTGTATTTTTCTTAAGTTTTGTGAACTCAAGACCTCGTGATCATGGGTTCCAAAAGCAAAAATAAGAAAGCTGAGAAGAAGAAACTTAGAAGAGTCTCGTAATGGTTATGAAAGATAATTGCAAAATATGAACGTGGTGTGCGTATCTGTGACTTGGCCCTGTGCACTAACGCTAGTAGTAACTGTAAAGTCAAACCATTGTTGGTGTATCATTCTGAGAACCCCAGGGCCTTTAAAGCACATAAGGTGTTAAAAGACAAACTTCAGGTCATGTGGCATGCCAATAGTAAGGCATTGGCAACTCACCAATTCCTCCTCCGTACTAAACATACTAAGTTCTATCACAGCATCAGTAAGTACGAATGCAAGTTGGGAGTTTTCGTTCACGCTAACTCGGCAGGTTTGGCGAGAAACATACAAAATAGCCTGTATTCACATACTGATTACACTTAGAAATTCAATAAACGAGTGAGTACAAATGGTGTTCTGCCCACAAGCAACTCTTCCTCTTAGCAATGCAAAAAACCAGAAGTCTCTAGATGCTATGGTTACCAAAATATCACAGGTTGAATGAGGTGGCATCATCGGTTTACGTGGCCTTGCGTCCAATCGGGTTTAGCGGCCTTGGCTAAAGCGATAGAAAACAGGCCTCCCCCCCCCCCCTCTCTCTCTCTCTCTCTCTCCTGTTGTGATACCACTCTCATTCAAATGTTGTCCCCCTGCTACATGGTGAGAGACCCAAGGTGTAAAAGTAAAGCGCGCAGGAGAGGTGGCGGAATCGGACACTGTGAAATCACTGTCGCTACCACCATCCATCGTGGGAGTTGATCACACAGTGACATATAGCATATGTTTACTCGTGATGAATGTTGCCAGTTCACAAGCACAGAAGACGGAAAGAAAATAGCCAAAATAAAGCCCAAAAACGCGTAAACATCTATCGACGTGCCCTGAGTCTTGCGTGATGAATGTCTATCAACGTGTCCTGAGATTTGTGGGTTAAGATGTTATTTAGGGCAATATAGTACATTTATATCATGCATACAATAAACATTGTATTTATTTTATATCAAATCTATATTTGGTTGGTATTTAAAGCATATTAATTTTTTTAAGGGGGGTAAATTTGTATCACTAGTACGAATGAATTCTATTTCCATTAATTTCTATGAGAAAAATTGATTTGATATACAATTTTTTTTATATACAACAATCGTCACGGATCGAATTAAATTTGTATGTCGAAGTACCACTTTGACATACAAATATATTTTTTATGTAGGGAAGAAAGCCGGCCAAGGGTAAAAAAAAAAGATCCACTTGAGTGCTGGCTATCCAAAAAGCATAAAAGCATCAGCCAAAATTGGGGAGCAAATGCCTCAATACCTCCCTCTTGAAAGAAGACAAGTTGTAGGAAGTTGGAAATACATATGTAGGGAGGGAGTTCCAGAGTTTACCAGTGAAGGGGATGAATGATTGAGAGTACTGGTTAACTCTTGCATTAGAGAGTTGGACAGAATAGGGATGAGAGGAAGAAGCAAGCCTTGTGCAGCAAGTCTGCAGGAGAAGGGGAGGCATGCAGTTAACAAGATCAGTAGAGCAGTTAGCATGAAAATAGCGATAAAAGATAGAAAGAGTTGCAACATTTCAGCGGTGAGAAAGAGGCTGGAGACAATTAGTCAGAAGAGGGGAGTTGATGAGACGAAGAGGTTTTGATTCCATCCTATCTAGTAATACTGTGACTGGAACCCTCCCAAACATGCGAAGAGTATTCCATACAAGGGCGGATAAGGCCCTTATACAGAGTAAGCAGTTGGAGGGACGAGAAAAACTGGCAAAGACGCCTCAGAACGCCTAACTTCATACAAGCTGTTTTAGCAAGAGATGAGATGTGAAGTTTCCAGTTAAGATTATGAGTAAAGGACAGACTAAGGATATTCATTGTGGAAGAGGGAGACAGTTGAGTGTCATTGAAGAAGAGGGGATAGTTGTCTGAAAGGTTGCAACGAGTTGATAGATGGAAGAATTGAGTTTTTGAGGCATTGAAAATTACTAGATTTTCTCTACCCCAATCAGAAATCTTAGAAAGGTCGGAAGTTAGACATTCTGTGACGCCCCTGCATGACCTGTTTACTTTCTGAAGGGTTGGTGGTCTCTGAAAGGACGTGGAAAGACGTAGGGTGGTATCATCAGCATAGGAGTGGACAGGGCAAGAAGATTGGTTAAGGTCATTAATGAATAATAAAAAAAAAGGGTGGGTGACAGGACAGAATCCTAAAGAACACCACTATTAATAGATTTAGGAGAACAGTTGCCGTCTACCACAGCAGCAAAAGAACAGTCGGAAAGGAAACTTGAGATAAAGTTGCAGAGATGATGCACTCTCAATGGAAGTTCAAGTCAGGGGTTAAACTTGTTATAATTGGTTTGCTTAACAAAGTTTCGCTTAAAGAACGTAACCCCCACTTAACAAAGGGGTTACGTTCCTAAAAAACACTTCGTTAGGCGAAACTTCGTTAAGCGAACCGATTATAACAAGTTTAACCTCTGACTTAAACTTCCATTGAGAATAAACAAAGCAAGAGTGCATCATAGTACAGTGAAAGAGTGAAAGGTTTAATGAAAGTAAAAATTATGAAGTTAAACATTTAGGCAGTTTAATTTAAGTCATTATAATGCACACTAATGTATGTATGCACGTAACTTTATAATGTTGATGATCTTAAATTTATGAAGGGAGGGAGAGTGAAACGGGAAAGACACTAACCGGCAACCTATGGAATGTAAACAAAGGGCGTATCATTGTATCACATACAAAACTTACGTACCACAATTCCACAAGGCTTTCCATTTTAACCATGAATTCAGGTGGTTCTTTTAGCTTGCAAGGAAGATACGGTCTCACCAGCCTTCTTAATAGAGTCTGCTGACTTGAAAATAGTAGAGACAGTAGATGGAGGCAAGATGGTGGCAAGCATTGCTATAGTTTTCTCCCCTCTTGTGTCTGTGAATATCCAGCTTCACTTCGAGAGTAAGAGACTTCCTGGTCTTCTTAGGAACGCTAGGCCACATTGCAGGGTATTTTGGTGGTAAGTTGGGCGAGGGAAGACAAGCTGTTGCTGATGCTGTTAATGTTTTGAACAGGGGAGTGAATGGTGTGCGTGTTGTTCACGAGGCTTGATCTTGATCTTGATCTTGATTCCACAGGTGTCCCAGGATTTCTCCTAAGGCAGGCCTTAGCATTGGCAGCTCCTGGTGTATTCAAAAGCCTGTTGGCTTGCGTGATACAGCGGGGCTTTCAGACTTGGAAAAAAATTACCTGGATAAAACTTCGTTAAAGCGAGTTTGGTATTCGTTAAATGAGCATATGGTAGTAAAATGAAACCTTTGTTTTAGGGAAATTACGTTGTGTGAACCTTGGTTAACCGAGGGTTGCCTGTATATATATATATATATATATATATATATATATATATATATATATATATATATATATATATATATATATACAGTAAAGTCCCGAGTTACGTCAGAGTTATGTTCCTGAAACATGACGTAAGTCGATTTTGTACGCAACTCGAGTTTTTGTACTTTCAAAGCATATTATCGAGTTTTCAACCAATCATTTTTTATGGTTATTCAGGTAAGTAAAAGGTTATATTGTTATAATGGTATATTATTTACAACTATGTAGGAATATATTGATTAGGGCTGCGAACACGAAGGACTGCAAGTTCCCGAGAGGGGCGGCCTGAGGCCGCCAGGAGGGTGGGCAGGTCGAATGTTGTGACGCTCAGGGCGGACAGCTGGGAGCTTTGTGGAGTGCGGTAGGAGTAGAAGCGTTATATAAGTAAAAGGTTATATTGTTATATTATTTACAAATATGTAGGAATATGAAACACAAGCTTGTTTTTGTTGTTGATTAAGGCCACGAACGCGAAGGACTGCAGGTTGCAGAGAGGTTGCCTGAGGCCGCGAGAAGGGTGGGCAGGTCGAATGTTGTGACGTCCAGGGTGGAAAGCTGGGAACGTAGTGCAGTGCGGTGGGAGTAGAAGCGTGGGCAGTGGGGCAGGAAATGCAATAGGAAAGGGCAATAGGGATCAGCAGACAGGCGCAGACGGTGCAAGTCAGCTGCGAGTGTCGTGTGGCCCAGGCGAAGGCTCCGGAGTTTTCTCTTTGGTGCCATTGAGCAAGATACTAAGAACTTGAGTCAATAAACGCAGAAGTAAGATAACAGTCTTGCCAGGGGCGACGGTGTGTTGGAAGTGAGGCAGGGTGTTATTGTATTCAAGCGTGAGGCTGGCGGTGTGACGGGTAACCACCAATAACAATAAATCCCGCGCTTTACGATTTAAAAATTTTCAATTTTTAAAATCTTAAATTGCCTTATAGTGGACTGACGTAACTACGAGTTTGACGTAACTCAAGACCGACGTGACCCGGGACTTTACTGTTATATATATATATATATATATATATATATATATATATATATATATATATATATATATATATATATATATATATATATATATATATATATATATATATATATATATATATATATATATATATATATATATATATATATATATATATATATATATATATATATATATACAGGCAACCCCGTTTAACGAAGGTTCACACAACGAAATTTCGCTACAACGAAGGTTACGTTTTACTACCATCTGCTCGTTTAACGAACAACAAACTCGCTTTAACGAAGTTTTATCCAGGTAATTTTTTCCAAATTTGAAAGCCCCACAGTATTATGCAAGCTGACAGGCTTTTGAATACACCAGGAGCTGCTGGTACTAAGGCCTGCCTCAGGAGAAATCCTGAGACACCTGTAGAATAAAGATCAAGATCAAGCCTCTCGTGGACAACACAGGCGCTACTGATACAAAGGCCTGACTCAGAAGAAATTCTGCATCACCTGTAGCATCAAGATCAAGATCAAGATCATGCGCACCACTAACTCCCCAGTCAAAACAAAACAGCGTCACCAGCAGCTCATCTTCCCTATTTCAACTTACTACCAAAACACCCTGCAATGTGGCCTAACGTTCCTAAGAAGACCAGGAAGTGTCTTACTCTCGAAGTGAAGCTGGGCATTATTCACAGACAAGAGAGAGGCCAGAAAACTAATAACATTGCTTGCCACCATCTTGACTCCATCAGCAAGTCAGCAGACTCTATTAAGAAGGCTGGTGAGACCGCATCTTCCTTGAAAGCTAAAAGAACCACATGAACTCGTGACTCTACAATGGATAAAATGGAAAGCCTTGTGGAAATATGGTACATAAGTTTTGTATGCGGTACCATGATGCGCACTTTGTTTACATTCCACAGGTTGCTGGTTAGTGTATTTCCCATTTCACTGTCCCTCCCTTCATAAAGTTAAGATCATCAACATTATAAAGTTACGTACATACATACATTAGTGTACATTATAATGACTTAAATTAAGCTACCTAAATGTTTAACTTCACAATTTTTACTTTCATTAAACCTTTACTGTACTATGATGCACTCTCGCTTTGCTTACTCTCAATGGAAGTTCAAATCAGGAGTTAAACTTGTTATATCGGTTTTAGTGTCAGTGTAACGCAGTGTTTTTAGGAACGTAACCCCTTCGTTAAGCGGGGTTGGTTGCCTATATATATATATATATATATATATATATATATATATATATATATATATATATATATATATATATACATATATATATATATATATATACAGGGAAACCCCGTTTAACGAAGGGGTTACGTTCCTAAAAAAACACCTCGTTAAGCGAAACTTCGTTAAGCTAACCAATTATAACGAGTTTAACCCCTGAATTGAACTTCCACTGAGAGTAAGCAAAGCGAGAGTGCATCATAATACGGTGAAAGATTTAATGAAAGTAAAAATTATGAAGTTTAACATTTAGGCAGTTGAATTTAATTTAAGTCATTATAATGTACACTAATGTATGTATGTACGTAGCTTTATAATGTTGATGATCTTAAATTTACGAAGGGAGGGAGAGTGAAAGAGGAAAGACACTAACCGGCAACGTGTGGAATATATACAAAGGACGCATCATTGTACCGCATACAAAACTTATGTACCACATTTCCACAAGGCTTTCCATTTTATCCATTGTAGAGTCACGAATTCAGGTGGTTCTTTTAGCTTGCAAGGAAGATACAGTCTCACCAGCCATCTTAATAGTCTGCTGACTTGAAAATAATAGAGACAGTAGATGGAGTCAAGATGGTGGCCAGCAATGCTATAGTTTTCTCGCCTCTCTAGTGTCTGTGAATAATATCCAGCTTCACTTCGAGAGTAAGAGACTTCCTGGTCTTCTTAGGAATGCTAGGCCACATAGCAAGGAGTTTTGGTGGTAAGTTGAGCGAGTGAAGATGAATTGTTGCTGACGCTGTTATGGGAGTGAGTGGTGCGTGTTGTCCATGAGAGGCTTGATCTTGATTTTGATCTTGATTCTACAGGTGTCCCAGGATTTCTCCTGAGGCAGGCCTTAGTATTTGCGGCTGCTAGTGTATTCAAAAGCTTGTCGGCTTGCGTGATACGGCGGGGCTTTCAAACTTGGAAAAAATTACCTGGATGAAACTTCGTTAAAGCGAGTTTGGTATTCATTAAATGAGCAGATGGTAGTAAAATGAACCTTCGTTGTAGCGAAATTTCGTTGTTTGAACCTTCGTTAAACGGGGGTTGCCTGTATATATATATATATATATATATATATATATATATATATATATATATATATATATATATATATATATACAGTAAAACCTTGCTTGACGAACGTCTCTAAGGACGAACAATTTGGGAGACGACCAAAAAATTTGTCAATATATCGACCCAGGGGACGAACGATATTTCGGGGGACGAACACGGTTAAATGGCTCGCGGCAGGTGAACTGTTTGTGTGATAGCCAATCCGGCTATTACACAACAACCAAACAAAACATAAGCACAAAAGAAAATAGAAACAGGAACATACGAAAAATATTACATAACATAATCTCCGTGCCACCACGATTTTCTTCTGTTTTTCCTGGGCATGGTGATGTTACCGCCGCGCTCTACTGTAGCTTCCTCAGCGTTATCCTCGCTGCTCTAGTGGCTCTCAGTGTTGCTGTCATCATCATCCTGGCCATATCCAGGTACTGCAGATTGTGGCACATCCATCGCAGCTGTTTCCTCGCTCGCCCTACTGCCCGCTCCTCTCACACTGAGCATCACCTCCGAGGATCAAAGGAACTTCCTGGCCACGTACCTTTAACTTCCCTTCTTGGAAGTCCAAACTTGCTCCCACACGCGTTAGGAAGTCAATCCCCAGCAGACAATGGTCTTCCAAGGCAGAGACGAAGACTGGCAATCTTTCCATGTTTCCCACACCGATGTTCACTATAACAGGGCCCCACATAGCGGCACTGACTTGTGACGCTACACAGCTGTTGTGTATCTCTGGCACGCTGCGCACATCCAAGGTCCTTTCTCATGACTGTCTTATCGGATCTTGTCTGTCTTCCTCTCCATCCTCCTCTCCTCCATTCCATCATGCCATCAACGTCCAGTCTCTCAAGTAAATAACCTTTTCTTTTTTATTAATTTTCTTATCATTTTGATAGCATTTAGGTAAGTAAAACAATTTAGGCTTTCTATAATTATTTTGTTCATGTCATGCATACATTAAAGGTCTATTTTGAATGGGTTTTATGGACAAAAGTATGATTTTTTGGGGGGTCTGGAACGTATTAATGGTATTTCAATACATTCTTAAGGGAAAAATTGATTCAGGGGACGAACAAATTGGGTGACGAACAGGATTTTGGAATGAATTATGGTCGTGAGCTGAGGTTTTACTGTATGTATGTATATATATATATATATATATATATATATATATATATATATATATATATATATATATATATATATATATATATATATATATATATATATATATATATATATATATATATATATATATATATATATATATATATATATAATATATATATATATATATATATATATATATATATATATATATATATATATATATATATATATATATATATATATATATATACACAGGCAACCCCGCTTAACAAAGGTTCACACAATGAAATTTCCTTTTACTACCATCTGGTCGTTTAATGAACACCAAACTCGCTTTAACAAAATTTTATCCAGGTAATTTTTTCCAAATTTGAAAGTCGACAGGCTTTTGAATACACCAGCGCCTCTTGTGGACAAAACGCGCACCACTCACTCCCCCTAGTTCAAAACAATAACAGCGTCAGCAGCAGCTCAACTTTCCTCGTTCTACATGCCACCAAAACGCTCTGCAATGTCGCCTAGCGTTGCTAAGAAGACCAGGAAGTCCCTTACGCTTAAAGTGAAGCTGGATATTATTCACAGACACGAGGCGAGAAAACTAATAGCATTGCTTCCCACCATGGCTTGACTCCATCTACTGTCTACCATTTTCAAGTCAGCAGACTCTATTAAGAAGGCTGGTAAGATCATATCTTCCTTGCAAACTAAAAGAACCACCTGAACTTGTGACTCTGCAGTGGATAAAATGGAAAGCCTTGTGGAAATGTGGTATATAAGTTTTGTATGTGGTATAATGATGCGCTCTTTGTTTACATTCCACAGGTTGCCAGCTAGCATATTTCCCGCTCCACTCTCCCTCCCATCATAAATTTAAGATCATCAACATTATAAAGTTACTTACATACATACATTAGTGTACATTATAATGACTTAGTCTTAAATTAAACGGCTTAAATGTTCAACTTCATATTTTTTACTTTGATTAAACCTTTTACTGTACTATGATGCACTCTCGCTTTGTTTACTCTCAATGGAAGCTCAAGTCAAGGGTTAAACTTGTTATAATTGGTTTACTTAACGAAAAATTCGCTTAACGAATGTTTATTTTAGGAACGTAACCCCTTCCTTAAGCGGGGGTTGCCTGTGTGTGTATGTATATATATATATATATATATATATATATATATATATATATATATATATATATATATATATATATATATATATATATATATATATATGCTTCATTAAATGTGATTGCTAATTCAGCTTTTATTATTTTCTTTAAGATATTTTCTTTATATCTTATTACTGTCTTTTTCTCCTTATCAAGTTTTTGTATGACTTCGCCAAAGCTAGTCATGTTGGCTATATCTCGATTTCGGTTTTTGTGACCCTTCCTCAGTAGCATTGTTTATCTTCTGCTGTTGTCAGAGGGAATGCTTTGACTGGGCTGGGAGGACTCTATTTATTCCTCCTTGGTGACTCACAGGCCGCATGTCCTCTTTCGTGATTGGTTGGTTTGTGGAGTGTTTGGCAGCGGGGCCTGTTCAGTAGGCTGGTGTGCAGCTCTTGCTCTTCGTGCGCTGGGTAAGGCTTGAAGATCGTCTGCCTGCTGATTCATCATGGGGTTCATGTCCTTGATGTAGAGGGCTTCTAATATAGCAAAGGCATCTTTAATCATTATAAGTTATTAAGATTACTGTGTTTTCTTCTAAAGTTTCCCTGTTGATGGTTGTTAAATGGGTTTCTTGCATGTGTTTCATGGGGGCTCCAGATGCTAAGTGGAGTCTTAGTCGTCGGGAGAGTCGTGTCATTGTCATCCCAATATAGGTTGGTTGGAAGAATTTAGTCTCCTCTGTTGCATGTAAACCTATAGATTTACATGCAACAGAGGAAACAGAAATCTTAATAACTTGTAATGATTCAAGATGCCTTGATATATTAGAAGCCCTCTACATCAAGGACATGATGAATCAGCAGGCAGACGATCTTCAAGCCTTACCCAGCGCACGAAGAGCAAGAGCTGCACACCAGCCTACTGCCTACTGCCTACTGCCGAACACTCCACCCACCAACCAATCACAAGTGAGGACACGCGGCCTGCGAGTCACCAAGGAGGAATAAGAGAATAAGAGAAAGACTCCTGCCTATATACAGGGGATCCTCGTGATTTGACTGTTCGCAGTTTAAATTATCGCCTATTCGAACTTAGTTACTTAATACCCAATCCACAAGGTTCAACCGACTGACTCGCCAATTCGACATTCATATCTCGCGCGCCACCCACCAGGTTAAATCTGTCGCCACCACATATTTGTTCCCAGCCCACCAGGTGGATGTGTAAACTGACGCTACCCTGTGCTGCACAGATTGGGTGAAAAATAGCAGGTTGGACTACTTTTGAAGGGTATGCGCTACTTAAATTCATAATCCACTACCTGCGATTTTTTGAGCTACTTAATTCATATGTTTGGGCTGCTTGATGACATTATTGAGCTACATTTGCAATTTTTCTAAATGTTAACAATAATAATGATGATATTAACAACATTACTAAAAGTAATAATAATAATAATAATAGTAGTACAGATTGAACCTCCTTAATCTGGTATTCTTTCATTGCAACACCTGTAATCTGGCAAAATTTTTGTTTGCCAGAATTCTTGAATTGGCTGGAGTAATTTGCTGGACCGCCGCTAGGATGCAGCAGCGGTGTACTGTGTATTTGGAGCCCAGGCATTCTGGGTCAAGTTTGGATCAGTAACACACTGCCACTCATTGCAAACACCACCCCCCAGGTGCATAAACATTTTTTTCTGTAATATTTGCCCCTAAACATGGCTTCTAAGTGACCAGGAAGTGATAGTGTTAACACGTGTGTGAACCAAAAAAAAAGCGCAAACATATGACAATATCAGTGCAACAGAAAGTGGACCTGTTGAGGAAGCTAGATAAAGGTGTTTCAGTGCAGACCCTATGCCAACAGTACACCATTGGCTCATCAACTGTCTATGATATAAAATAGCAGAAGAATCTACTTCTCAAGTTTTACAGTGAGTGTGAGAGCAAGAAGAACATGGAGGTTTGTAGAACACTTAAGGAGGGTAAAAGCAGTGATTTAGACAGTGCTCTCATACAGTGGTTTAAGCTTGGCGCTGGTAACGTCCCTGTGTCCGGCGAGATGATAATGGCGCAGGCAAAAATTTTCCATGCTGAACTTAATTTACGTGTTTTTCTATATACTTCTGCATGTATATTTTCATGTACAACTATCATATATCAAAACAATGTTAGAGCTACACTTGTATAATGCAGGATAAGTATATAGAGGGTGTTTTGGGGACCACCTATAGTTCGGAATTTTCCATGGTCCGGCAAGTCTAAGGTCCGGTGGTGCTTTTTCTTTTTTGGTGGTAAGTAGGCAACTGATGACATCACGCTTCTCTCGCCTCACCGTATGTCAAGAAAATGACTTACTAGATGCAGAAAAAGTGAAAGGAAAAATCTGTAAGGCAATAAGAATAATTAAGTTTTGTTAAGAAGAAAAATATTTTGGTTAAATTTTGGTAAGAATGGAAATAATTTATTAAAAAAAAAAAAAAAGCCAGAGAAAACTTATGGGAAAAAATGGTACATCATGAAAGAGGACTCCATTCCCCCTCCCCCTAACCCCATGGAAAGAAATCTGAGCAGATAGTGGTAAATACAAAATATAGTAGTTAAAGTAACACGTAGTAGTTCTTTGTATTAGGCTACATTGTGGTGAAATCCGCTACTTTTCAAGCGTGCCTCTGCTACTTTTCATTAGGAAAATCTGGCAACACTGCCTGTGTGTCGCTTCCTCTACATCTCTCTCTCTCTCGCCCTAGGCGTTGTCCATGTAGGCCACACTCTGCCATTCCACCTCCTGCCTCCACGCCACTTAGCCTTAGACCATTCTGTGCAAAGCCACCTCCAGCCTCAGCCCTACGAAGCACAATTTCCTGCCTTTCAAAGATAAATTTGAGCTTATAACAAAGTGTGAGGCAGGTATAGCTCACAATGTGGTTGCAGTGCAAATGGGTGTCCCTAGATCAACAGTATCATAAATTTGGAAGCACAGGGACAAGTACCACGAGACCGCTGCAAGTGTTTTTATTTCCAAAAATCTACTGTACAGCACCTTAATGTGCTTGATAAAAAAAAGTTAGATATAAATGGAGCCTTTAATAGTACTGAATTAATCTAAATTAGTGTTTTTTAGAGGTTATAGTGATGATTAGAGGTGTCTAGGCTGGATGTTGTCCCTATCCCCTCTAATTCTTAAGTATCTTATGGGAAAAACTGCTTCACGATTCGAATAAACGCTGATTCAACTGATGAAAAACCGCCCTAACCCTGTCGAATTGCGAGGATCCCCTGTGTATCCTTAATAGTATATATATATATATATATATATATATATATATATATATATATATATATATATATATATATATATATATATATATATATATATATATATATATATATATATATATATATATATATATATATATATACACACACACACACACACACATACACACACACACACACACACAAAAGGTTAAAAGGAGAGAACGGGATGGTGGAAGACCCAAAAAGTATGGCAGAACTATTAAATAATAAATTTCAGGTCTTTACTAAGGAATCCAAATTTGAAAGGCCACAGGGTAATAGAGGGACCATCTATATGAAAGAAGTTAAGTAACCAAGCTTGAAATAAAAGAGTTAATGAAGGAACTGGATGAAGAGAAGGCAATGGGACCGGATGAAGTCTCAGGTAGAATACTGAAAGAATGTAGGGAAGAACTAGCAAGTCCTATATACAACATCATAAAATGCTCAATACAAAATGGAACACTACCAGTAGAATGAAAAAGAGCTGAGGTGGTTCCCATATATAAGAGCGGAAGGAAGAAAGAACCTTTAAATCACAGAAACGGTATCACTAACTAGTATAATATGCAAGAGGTGTGAAAGAATAATAAAGAAACAATGGATCAAGTTCCTAGAAGACAACAAATTAATATCAAATAGCCAATTTGGTTTTTAGAAAAAGACAGTCGTGTGTAACTAATTTACTGAGTTTCTACTCTAGAATAGTTGATAGAGTACAAGAGAGAGAGGGATGGGTTGACTCTATTTATTTGGATTTAAAAAAGGCATTTGACAAAGTGCCACATGCAAGATTATTGTGGAAGTTAGAGAAGAAGGGTAGCTTAAAAGGAAGCACAATGAGATGGATGGAAAATTATTTGATGGGGAGAGAAATAAGGACAGTAGTTAAAGATATGAAGTCCAAGTGGAAAGCAGTAGAAAGCAGAGTGACACCAGGTGTCAGTATTAGCACCAATACTTTTCCTCATATATATAAACGACATGCCAGAAGGAGTGAACAGCTACATAAATCTGTTTGCAGATGATACGAAACTGTGCAGAGTTATAAAGCAAAAAGAGGATTGTGAAATACTGCAGGAAGACCTAAATAAGATCTGGGAATGGAGTAAAAAGTGGGAAATGGAATTCAATGTAGACAAAAACCATGTCATGGAAATGGGAAAGAGTGAAAGATGACCTGTGGGAATCTATAAGATGGGAGATGGAGTACAACTGGAGAAAGTAAAAAAGGAAAAGAACTTAGGAGTGACAATGGAAGAAAACAATAAACCGGTAAGCCATATTGATAGGATTTTTAGAGAAACATATAATTTGCTAAGGAATATTGGAGTAGCATTTCACTACATGGACAAAGAAATGATGAAGAAATTGATAAGTACTAAATAAGACCCAGATTGGAATATGCAGGAGTAGTGTAGACCCCTCATAAAAAGAAACACATAAGGAAGTTGGAGAGACTACAAAAAATGGCTACAAGAATGGTTCCAGAATTTGAAGGGATGACATATGAGGAGAGACTAAAGGCTATGGATTTACCAACCCTGGAACAGAGAAGGGAGAGAGGTGATCTGATACAAGTTTATAAATTGATCAACAGAATGGACCAAGTGAATAATGAGAAACTGATCCTGAGAGAAGAATATGACACTCGAAGCACAAGATTGCATAGTAAAAAGCTGAGTAAGGGAAGATGTCTGAGAGATGTTAAAAAATATGGTTTCCCATAAAGATGTGTTGAGACGTGGAACAGTTTGAGTGAAGAAGTGGTGTCAGCAATGAGTGTGTATAGTTTTAAAGAAAAATTGGAAGTGTAGATATGGAGACGGGGCCACACGAGCATAAAGCCCAGGCCCTGTAGTACAACTAGGTAAATACACCACATAGTATAGTGGTTAGCACGCTTGACTCACAATCAAGAGGGCCAGGTTCGAGTCCCGGGAGCGGCGAGGCAAATGGGAAAGCCTCTTAATGTGTGGCCCCTGTTCACCTAGCAGTAAATAGGTACGGGATGTAACTTGAGGGGTTGTGGCCTCGCTTTCCCGGTGTATGGAGTGTGTTGTGGTCTCAGTCCTACCCGAAGATCGGTCTATGAGCTCTGAGCTCGCTCCGTAATGGAGAAGACTGTCTGAGTGACCAGCAGGCGACCGAGGTGAATTACACACACACACACACACACTTAACCCTCTGCTATTGCACCTATCACTGTGTGATAACTGAAACCACAATAGCTGAAGTGAAGAACCTATGGCAATAATTCAAATTGAGACTACGACCTTCAAGTTGTCATTTATTTTGTCCATTTTTGCCCAATTTTTATGCCATATAATACTATAAAAATTAAGAAATAATACAGTACAAAAAAACCTTAATCAAGAATGATAATAACAACATACACTGAAAGTATTTTATTTAGGGTACTTAACCCTATAAAGCACACATGGATACATAAGACACACACCCATTTCAACAAGTCAAATTCAAGAAAAATAAGTTTTTAGTGTGTTTAAACAAATACTGTTGAAAGCAATCCAGCAGCACATTACACTAGCAGAAAACATGGATCTTTCTTTGAGTTCTTCAGTCAGTTTTGCTGTCGCCAGACACTTATAATTTTATTCCGTAGGTGATGGCCTTAGCCCCCTGAGTACCATGACTCATTTTCATTTTCATTCTGGTTACTATTTGGCAATTTTACACAGCTTCAGAAACTTATGTGTGGGACTAAAATAGTGAAGACTCAGGCTGTTAATCTTCTGACCATCATAGATTCTTCCTAATGCAAATAAAATCATCTAATCATACCCAAAAATTAATATAAAAATGTCTCAATATTGAAATGGTGAAAGCCTTTGCTGCTGCTGTATTGCCTTGCTCCTTGACATATCTACCACTTGTAGTTTGTAGAAGATTCTATAGCTTGATCTTTTCCCTTCTGTTGCCATAACTTGGAAGTGTTGATGTGTTTTGTTATGATCAAGAACTTGCAGTTACTCCTCACCACTAAATGGCATTGAGTCAGTGCTGATCAGCTAATATTTGTAAACATGTATCACAGCCTCACAGGTTTGATTGCTTTTATTTTCATGATATTTTGTTTTTTAAAGTGATAATACTGGTAACAACAATAATACCAGCAATAAAATAATGATGCATGCAGCTACAGTAGGTAAAAGTACTGGAAGAAGGTGTCCTGCATGTTATCAAATAAGGTATCCCATTGTGGATAATTAGGAGCTAAGGTGTATGGGTAGATTGGGGAAATATGGTTAGAAATATTTCTAAATAAAAGTATATACAGAAACTCAACTACTATATGACTTCAATAGAAGGGAATTTTTGAATGACAATAACAATGAAATATTTCTCAATAAAAGTACCAGAGAAACTCAACTACCATGTGACTTCATTACAAGAGAATTTTTTAATGACAATGAAACACAATAGCGGAAGGCGCAATAAAAGAAGGTTATGTGTGCGTGTATTTACCAAGTTGTATACAGGGTTCGAGCGGGGCTCATAGTGTCTTGTCTCCATGTTTCCATTTATCCAATTTTTCCTTAAAGTTATGCACATTATGTTCTGTAACAACTTCATTATTCAATGCATTCTACTTCTCTGCCATTCTATATGGAAAACTGTATTTTCCAATATACTTCACACACTGCCTCATCTTGATCTTCTTTACATGTCCTCTTGTCCTTCTGTATTCTTCTGTCACCAACACTACGTCTTCCTTGTCTATCTTTTCAATGCCATTGATTATCTTGTACATCATTATTTGGTCTCCTCCTTCTCTTCTATCTTGTAAGGTTGGCAGTCCCATTTCCTTTAGCTGTTCTTCATATGTTAGGTCCTTTAGTTCCAGCACCATCTTTGTAGCAGTCTTCTGTATCCATTCTAATCTTCTTATAGCTTTTTTAGAGCTCAGACTCCACACCACAGCTGCATATTCCAGCTTTGAACATAACATGGTTGTGATAATCTTTTTTCATCATATCTTTGTTCATGAATTGAAATGCCAATCTTAAATTAGTCAACATTTCATATGATAATCCAAATATCTTGCTTAAGTGTTTTTGGGGTTCAGATTTTCCTGTATGATCACTCCCAGATATTTTTCTTCTTTAGTTTTCATTATTTGTTTCTCTCCCATCAGATAGTTCCATACCGGTCTTTGCTCTTTCCCAGTTCCATTACGTGACATTTCTTGGCAATGAACTCCAATTTCCACTTCTTACTCTACTAATAGATTTTGCTTATATCTTCCTGAAACAGCAAACGGTCCTCCTAGGTTTTGATAGCTCTTTGCAGCTTTGCATCATCAGCAAATAAATCAATATAACTGTTTACCCCATTGTGAATGTCATTTACATAAGTCTGAAACATAATGGGGCTAACACTGACCCTTGTGGCACTCCACTTGTTACTTTACCAGAAGATGAATATGTATTTCTGATCACAGTCCTCATCTCCCTGTCCTTCAAATAATCCCTTGTCCATTCTAACGAAGTTCCTCATAGTCATCCTATGTTCTCTAGTTTCTAAAGTAGTCTTCAATGAGGGACTTTATCAAATGCCTTTTTTATGTCCATGTATACTGTGTCCACTCATCAATCTCTGCTTTCCAGTCCTTCTATTACTCTCGAGTACAAACTTAATAAGTTCAACAAACAAGACCGTCCTGTCAGTTCAATATGACTTATTCTTAATTCAGATGTTTAACACATTTTTCTTTGATAACCATTTCACATAACTGTCAGATGCTGTCTGATGCACACCAAATATGAAGAAACACGTGAAGAAACTAGAAAGAGTTCAGTGGTTGGGAATGAGAGTGATACCAGGTTTTAAGAAGGTGCCATATGAGGAGAGATTAAGAAGACTGGATTTACTCATGTTAGAAGAAAGAAGAGAGAGAGGAGATATGATAACAATGTATAAAATAGTAAACAGAATGGATATCTAAGATAGAGAAGACTTGTTAAGGATGTCTTCCAACAATCAGCTAAGAGAACACCCAAAGAAAATACAAAAGGACAGTTGTATGGGAGATGTCAAAAAGTATAGCTTCCTATATCATGACATTGACAAATGGAACAAATTGAGTAGAGAGGTGGTGTGTGTGGCGAGTGTCAGTCAGATGAAGGACAAACCTGATAAATGTGGACGAAGAGGCAAGACATAAAGAGCCAAGCTTTGGCCCTGTAAATCACAAACAGGTAAATACAAATATGTAAACACACACACAGGTAGTCTGGACTCATTTTTTTTCATGCAATCAATTATTAAGGAATGATGAGTGAAAAAGAGATTCCATCAAAATACAGACGTGAGATTAGAGAAGGAATGAAAGCTGATGATGACTATGCTGGTGAGGGTGAGCGTGTATTCGAAGCCTTCAATACGACGACTACTTCACTACTTAAGAGAGTGTTAAATATTGAATATAAACTAGATAAATTGATAAAGGAAAATATGGAAATGAAAGTGAATGAAGAACAGGATAAAGAGTTTATAAAACTGAGAGAAAGGATAAAAAAAAATGGAAGAAAACGAAGCTAGGCTAAGAGCGGAAAATGAAGAATTTAAAAAGGAAGTAGCTAACTACAAAAAGCAGATGGAAGAAGGACTTGGTAAAGCCGAGAAAGAAAAAAAGAAGCTGAAAGATCTAGTAAACAAGGAAGAGGAAAGAGTACAGAATGTGATTAAAAAAGAAGTACAAGCATGGAGAGTCCAAGATAAGAAAGATAAGGATAATTTTCAGGAGGTGATTCAAGAACAACTTAAAGACAGAGAAGAAAATATGACAAGCAAAATGATAGGAGTCCTCACGACAAAAGAAAATTTAGTTAGAGATATTGCAGAAAAAAAGAAGAGTGTAGTCGTATTTGGAATAAAAGAAAAAAATATTAAATATAGACCAAAAAGAGAAAAAGAAGAAATTAAATCAGTCAAAGACCTACTGAAGAATCTAAACGATGAAGATAGGCAGGACTTGGAAGAGGAAGTAGAAGAAATAAACAGAAAGGGACCATATCAAGAAGGAAAAACGAGACCAATTAAAATACTACTAAAATCACAAGCAGCAACAGAAGAAATATTATATAGAACAACAAAACTTAGAGAAACAGAAGGCTGCAAGGATATCTATATAAAGAAAAATAGAAATGAGGAGGAAAGGAAGAGATACAATGAACTGGCAGCAGCAGTAAGGGAAAAGAATAATGAAAGGTCAGAAGAGGAGAAGAAGGCATTTTTTTTGGAGAATTCTAGGAGACAGGATAAGGAAATGGTATATAAACGAGAAGAAAGAGAAAAAAAAGTGGAACAAGTTTAACTAAAAATTATAAAGGCAAAACACTAAAAATTATGTATACGAACATTAATTTTATCAAATAAACTAGAATTAAGAGATTACATAAAGAAAGAAAATCCAGATATTGTATGCCTGGTTGAAACAAAACTAAATAAGGCAATCAAAATAGACTTGGATAATAGGTATAATGTATGGAGAAGAGACAGAGTGGGTAAAGGAGGAGGAGGAGTCATGATTATGTTAAGGAAGGAGATAGTGATAAACCAAGTGGAATGTGGGGAAGGAAAAGCAGAAGTATTGTACATTAAGATGCATATTAATAAAAGAGTTAACAATCATTGTAACATATGTGCCCCCAAAAACAAATTCATGGAAAAATCAAGAATATAAAGACATGATAGATGACACAATAAGGAGTCTAACGAGAATCGTTAAAGAAAGGAGAAAAGTGATATTAGTAGGAGATTTCAACTGTAAAGAAGTGGACTGGGAAAATTATGAAAGTGGTATGGAGGAAGAAGCCTGGAGAGAAAGATTCCTGAACCTAATGATAGACAATATGATGGACCAGAGAGTAAAGGAATGCACAAGATTCAGAGGAAACGATGAGCCGGCGAGATTGGACCTAGTTTTTACAAGGGGTATACAAATGAATTGGGAAAGAGTGACCATGTAATATTAGAAATATATATAGAAGAGGGAAAAGAAGATAGAGACGATTCATACAAAGGAGATCGATTAGATTACAGAAAGGCTGATATTGAGAATCTCAAAAACTATTCTAAAAACATAAACTGAGAGGAGATGGAAAACTCAGAGACAATGCAAGACAAATATAACTTATTTTTGGAAATATACAAAACAGGAGTCAGGGAATATGTCCCAAAATATAGACCTAGAGAAGAAGGAAAGAAAAATTTATTTAATGCAAGGTGTGCTAGGGCAAAGGAGAAAAGAGATGGAGCATGGAAAAGGTGGAGGAGAAATAGAAATCCAGCAAATAAGGAAAACTTCAAGGCAGCGAGAAATTAATATGTTAAGGTGAGGAAGGAAGAGGAAAAGAACTTCAAAAAAGACATTGTCGAAAAATGTAAGGAGCAACCAAAATTGCTCTATAGATTCATAAATGGAAAAATTAGGCAAAAAAGAAACAATAGAAATGTGAAGAATATGACATTCGAAGCACAAGATCGCATAGTAAAAAGCTGAGAAAAGGAAGATGTCTGAGAGATGTTAAAAAATATAGTTTCCTGCAAGGATATATTGAGACGTGGAACAGTTTAAATGAAGAAGTAGTGTCTGCAACGAGTGTGCATACTTTTAAAGTAAGATTGGATAAGTGTAGATATGGAGATGGGACCACACGAGCATAAAGCCCAGGCCCTGTAAAACTACAACTAGGTAAATACACACCAGACACGGTCGAGGAAGGACGCACTGGCGCCGTTCCAACAATCAACTGATCATCACTACCTGTTGTACAGTATTTACAGTGGCCTGAGCAAGTAGTGTGGACTTGTTTTTCATGAAATTAATTATTAAAGAATCATGAGTAAATAAGAGATTCCATCAAAATGTAGACATGAGACTAGGGAAAGAATGAAAGATGATGATGACTATGTTGGTGAGGGAGAGAGCGCATTCGAAGGTTTCGATACGGCGAATACTTCACCACTTAAGAGAGTGTTGACTATTGAACGTAAACTAGATAACTTGATAAAGGAGAGTATGGAAATGAAAGAGAATGAAGAACAGGAAAAAGAGTTTATAAAACTGAGAGAAAGGATAAAAAAAGTGGAAGAAAACAAAGCTAGGCTAAGAGCGGAAAATAAAGAACTAAAAAAGTAAGTAGCTAACTACAAAAAGCAGATGGAAGAAGGACTCGGTAAAGCCAAGAAAGAAAAAGAGAAGCTGAAAGATCTAGTAAACAAGGAAGAGGAAAGAGTACAGAACGTGATTAAAAAAGAAGTACAAGCATGGAGAGTCCAAGATAAGAAAGATAAGGATGATTTTCAGGAGGTGATTCAAGAACAACTAAAAGAAAAAGAAGAAAATATGACAAACAATATGATAGGAGTCCTCAAGACAAAAGAAAATTTAGTTAGAGAAATTGCAGCAAAAAAAAGAAGAGTGCAGTTGTATTTGGAATAAAAGTAAAAAAATATAAAATATAGACCAAAAAGAGAAAAAGAAGAAATGAAATCAGTCAAACATCTACTAAAGAATCTAAACTACGAAGATAGGCAGAACTTAGAAGAGGAATTAGAAGAAATAAACAGAATGGGACCATATCAAGAAGGAACAATGAGACCAATTAAAATACTACTAAAATCACAAGCAGCAACAGAAGAAATATTATATAGAACAACAAAACTTAGAGAAACAGAAAGCTGCAAGGATATCTATATAAAGAAAAATAGAAATGAGGAAGAAAGGAAGAGATACAATGAACTGGCAGCAGCAGTAAGGGAAAAAAATAATGAAAGGTCAGAAGAGGAAAAAAGGCATTTTTTTGGAGAATTCTAGGAGACAGGATAAGGAAATGGTACATAAACGAGAATCAAGAGAAAAAAGTGGAACAAGTTTAACTAAATATGATAAAGGCAAGAGACTAAAAATTATGCATACGAACATAGACGGGGTTTTATCAAGTAAATTAGAATTAAGAGATTACATAAAGAAAGAAAATCCGGATATTGTATGCCTGGCTGAAACAAAACTAAATGAGGCAATCAAAATAGACTTGGATAATAAGTATAATGTATGGAGAAGAGACAGAGGGGGTAAAGGAAGAGGAGAAGTCATGATAATGTTAAGGAAGGAGATAGTGATAAACCAAGTGGAATGTGGGGAAGGAAAAGCAGAAGTACTGTATGTTAAGATGCATATTAATAAAAAAGAGTTAACAATCATTGTAACATATGTGCCACCAAAAACAAATTCATGGACCAATCAAGAATATAAAGACATGATAGATGACACAATAAGGAGTCTAACAAGAATCATTAAAGAAAGGAGAAAAGTTATATTAGTAGGAGATTTCAACTGTAAAGAAGTGGACTGGGAAAATTATGAAAGTGGTATGGGGGAAGAAGCCTGGGGAGAAAGATTCCTGAACCTAATGATAGACAATATGATGGACCAGAGAGTAAAGGAATGCACAAGATTCAGAGGAAATGACGAGCCGGCGAGATTGGACCTAGTTTTTACAAGGGGTATACAAATGAATGATGATATAAGATATAAGTGCCCATTGGGAAAGAGTGACCATGTAATATTAGAAATGGATATAGAAGAGGGAAAGGAAGATAGAGATGATTCATACAAAGGAGACCGATTAAATTACAGAAAGGCTGATATTGAGAATCTCAAGAACTATTTTAAAAACATAAACTGGGAGGAGATGGAAAACTCAGAGACGATGCAAGAGAAGTATAACTTACTTTTGGAAATATACAAAACAGGAGTCAGGGAATATGTCCCGAAATATAGACCTAAAGAAGAAGGAAAGAAAGATTGGTTTAATGCAAGGTGTGCTAGGGCAAAGGAGAAAAGAGATGGAGCATGGAAAAGGTGGAGGAGAAATAGAAATCCAGTAAATAAGGAAAACTTCAAGGCAGCGAGAAATGAATATGTTAAGGTGAGGAAGGAAGAGGAAAAGAACTTTGAAAAGGACATTGTCGAGAAATGTAAGGAGCAACCAAAATTGTTCTACAGATTCATAAATGGAAAAATTAGGCAAAAAGAAACAATAGAAAGGTTAAAAGGAGAGAACAGGATAGTGGAAGACCCAAAAAGTATGGCAGAACTATTAAATAATAAATTCCAGGAGGTCTTTACTAAGGAATCCAAATTTGAAAGGCCACAGGGTAATAGAGAGACAATCTATATGAAAGAGATTAAAGTAACCAAGCTTGAAATAAAAGTTAATGAAGGAACTGGATGAAGAGAAGGCAATGGGACCGGATGAAGTCTCAGGCAGAATACTGAAAGAATGTAGGGAAGAACTAGCAAGTCTTATATACAACATCATAAAATGCTCAATACAAAATGGAACAGTACCAGTAGAATGGAAAAGAGCTGAGGTGGTTCCCATATATAAGAGCGGAAGGAAGGAAGAACCTTTAAATTACAGACTGGTATCACTAACTAGTGTAATATGCAAGATGTGTGAAAGAATAATAAAGAAACAATGGATCAAGTTCCTTGAAGACAAAAAATTAATATCAAATAGCCAATTTGGTTTTAGAAAAAGACGGTCTTGTGTAATTAATTTATTGAGTTTCTATTCTAGAATAGTTGATAGAGTACAAGAGAGAGAGGGATGGGTTGACTGTATTTATTTGGATTTAAAAAAAGGCGTTTGACAAAGTGCCACATGCAAGATTACTATGGAAGTTAGAGGAGAAGGGTGGCTTAAAAGGAAGCACATTGGGATGGATGGAACATTATTTGAGGGGAAGAGAAATAAGGACAGTAGTTAAAGATATGAAGTCCAAGTGGAGAGCAGTAGAAAGCAGAGTGCCACAGGGATCAGTATTGGTACCAATACTTTTTCTCATTTATATTAACGACATGCCAGAACGAGTGAACAGCTACATAAATCTGTTTGCAGATGATACAAAACTGTGCAGAGTTATAAAGCAAAAAGAGGATTGTGAAATACTGCAAGAAGACCTAAATATTGAAGAAGAGGGGATAGTTGTCTGGAAGGTTGTGTCAAGTTGATAGATGGAGGAATTGAGTTTTTGGGGCATTAAACACTATTAAGTTTTCTCTGCCCAATCAGAAATCTTAGAAAGATCAAAAGTCAGGCATTCTGCGGCATCCCTGCATGATCTATTTCCTTCCTGAAAGGTTGGTCGTCTCTGAAAAGATGTGGAAAGATATAGGCTGGTATCAACAGCATAGGAGTGGATAGGGCAAGATCATTAATGAATAATAGAAAGAAAGTGGGTGACATGACGGAACCCTGAGAATCATCAGTTAATAGATTTAGTATAAGAACAGTGGCTGTCAAGCATGGCTGCAATAGAACAGTCAGAAAGGAAATTTGAAATAAAGTTGCAGAGAGGACAGAAACCATAGGAGGGAAGTTTAGAAATCAAAGCTTTGTGCCAGACTCTATCAATAGCTTTTTGATATGTCTAACGTGACAACAAAAGTTCCACAGAAATCTCTAAAAGAGGATGAACAAGACTCAGTAAGGAATGCCAGAAGATCACCAGTAGAGCAACCTTAACAGAAGCCAGACTGGTGATCAGATAGATGATTGTGAAGTGACATGTTTAAGAACCTTTCTATTGAGGACAGATTAAAAACTTTAGACAATTAAGAGATTAAAGCTATAGGATGGTAGTTTCAAGGATTAGAAAGGTCACTCTTTTTAGGAACAGTCTAAATGTAAGCAAACTTCCAGCAAGAGGGAAAGGTAGATGTCAAAAGACAAAGTTGAAAGAGTTTGGCCAAGCAAGGTACAAGCACAGAGGCACAGTTTTTGAGAACAATAGGAGGGACCCCATCAGGTCCATAAGCCTTCTCAGAGTTCAGGTTAGCGAGGGCATGGAAAACATCATTACGAAGAACTTTCATTTAAAGCATGAAATACTCAGAGGGAGGAGGAGAGGGAGAGACAAGCTCAGAATCATCCAAAGTGGAATTGTTAGCATAGGTTTGAAAGAAAAGTTCAGCTTTAGAGACAGATGAGATGGTAGTGGTGCCATCTCATCTGGGAAAGATGAAAATGTCAGATGTCACAAGAAGAGTTAGAGTTTGAAAGATTTTGACATTTTCTATTTATAAAGGAGTGTCTGGAAAGTTGAAGAAAAGACTTGGCATGATTCTGGGCAGAAATATAAAGTGCATAAGATTCAAGAGATGGAAGGCTCAAGTACCTTTTGTGGGCAACCTCTCTATCATATATAGCATGAGAACACGCTATGTTAAACCAAGGTTTAGAAGCTTTAGGTTGAGAAAAAAGAATGAGAAGTGTTCACCTCCATGCCAGATACTATCACCTCTGTTATGCATTCAACATAGAGAGATGGGTCTCTGACACAGAAACAGTAATCATTCCAGGGAAAATCAGCATAATACAGTGGAGATTCAATACTTGAACTTAATTCATTCGAAATGGTTGGTCAAACATTAAAAAGTTTGACTATTGATACCTATAAATCAGATCATTCATTCTAATCTTAGCAAAACCAAGTTTATAAAAATTTCAATATATTTTTTTACAATTTTGATTTGTACATACCAGTTTCCAGTTAAGATTATTAGCAAAGGACAGACCGAGATTATTCAGTGTAAAAGAGGGAGACTGATGAGTGCTATTGAAGAAGAGGGGATAGATGTCTGGAAGGTTGTGCCAAGTTGATAGATGGAGGAATTGAGTTTTTGGGGCATTAAACACTATTAAGTTTTCTCTGCCCAATCAGAAATCTTAGAAAGATAGAAAGATAGATAGATAACTTAGAAAAGGAGAGGAGAAGGGTGGGGAGGAGGTGAGAGGTCGCCGGAGGATGAGTCACCATCCATGAAAACGTTTTTGTAAAGTTTTTCCTAGTGAGATTCCTGTGAATCCACTAATGGAGGGATGTGGTTCCCTAACACTAGCACTCTCACCAGATTCCTTATTTTCATTACTAATAAGCCTCTTTGGTGCCATCTTAAGTTTATAAATGAAAAACTACTGACAGAATGCTAAAGAAAGTTCTGTGGCAGGACTAAGGATGCGCACCGGCACCGGTATATCAGTATTATGGTAACACCGGTATTACCAAAAATACGGTATCAGAACAGTACAGTGGCAGCTGCGAGAATGGAGATGATATGACCAAATGTGCTACCGTTTGATTACCAGATACTTTCACCACCAATAAGTCTTTGGTGTTAATGTAAGTTTATAAATGAAAAAAAACAACAGATAGAACACAGGAGAATGTTATTCTGATGACCATGGCAGCACAAGTCATGACTCGTGGAGGGGGAAGGGGGACATCAGGGAGCCTAAATCGAACTTTCACTTTCGAGTACTGAAAAGTTTGAGTATTTAGACATTCGAGTATTGAGTCTCCACTGTACCTACTAAGGTTCCCCCAACTTGCAGAGATGAAACGCCAGAGGCAGCTCTGCATTAGGGGATCCTGAGGAGGAATTGAAGAAATAGGGCAAGATACAGAAATGAGCTTATGATCACAGGAACCCAACAGAGAAGATAGGGAAAGAGAATAAGCAGAAGGATTACATTTAAGGAAAAGATCAAGAATATAGGGTGCATGTATCTCTAAGATAGCAAAGAATGTGAGTAAGTTGTTGCATTAGTTTTGTCAGCAGTCCCCTCCCTAATACCAATAGTCTTGGTTTGAAAAAAAAATTTTGGGAGTGAAGAAAACCAAAATAGTTTTGCAATTCCAAAAATGTCTAAGAGGCCAAATTTGGTTAAATTGGCAAAATCCCTAAAATGCTAATAAAATTTAATCTAAACTAACTAAACCTAACCCTTAATAAAAACTAACCTAACGTAATATAACCTGACCGTAGACCCGGACATATTACAAATAATTACCCTTCTATGTATTAACACGTATAGCTACATATCAGAGAGGTTAGAGTAGGAGGAGTGAAGTGTGACTGGTGTTACTGCATGGGGTTAGACTTTATAAGTCTGTTCACATTTCAGACTGGGCGAACATTAAACTTCCATGGATTAAGACCTTCACAAACATATAGAACAGTAAGAACACTACTTAAGCACACAAGTGTGTTGTGCATGGGGTATAAGATCCAATTCTGCAGATAAACTGTTTGTTGGTGTTGGGGAGGAGGCTAATTGTGAAAGGAAAAAATGCCTTAATCTGCAGTTTTACTAATATTTCATAAAAAGTAAGTACAGTAAATATATACCTGCACAGAAACTGGCATCTAAAGTGGACCTTTTTTGTTTTTTCTTCCTTCTGCTGCTCTTGGCCAGCTTTCCCCCTCTTACATATAAAAAATACTACATCATGTAGTCATGTCATGAGTTACTAATTAACTAATAAGAACTAATAAACATTAACCACAACAGATTACTTATGGATCAATACTTTGTCAATGTTGTTAGGGCTACAAAGATCTTGTGGTTCTTATGATACCTGAGTAGTCCTGCGACACTAGCAATCACAGGCGTAAATATGACCTATGAAAATAATCTCAGGTACACATTTGCTTAAAGGAAAATTTGAGGTTTCTAACAATATGGTGCAGGAGTACAACAAACCTTGTGAATATGGTTCCAATTTTTTCTAGTCGACTTCCAGCCATTGAATACTAAGTACAGAAGTGTTTTACAGGAATAACCTTCTTCTTCTTGTGACCTCTTCCACTTTTTATCACTTGATAAGTCTTCCTTCCCTTCAGTGTTGTGTTCTAGTCTTTCCGCAACCTGCAGAAGGAAAGTGACATGCACAACAAAGGGAACATATCTACACACCTGAGCTACTCTGTTTCCTCCACACCTGTACAGGGAACTCTTTAACTGCCCTCACTATCCTCTCTTTTTCTCTCTCCTTTTCCCCTTGATAGAGGCCCAGTACCATGAAGACTCCACCATCCTCCTCTTATTCAACTCATCTCCTATAATTACTGTTATGGAGCTTATCAACCTGTCTCTCTCTTCTTCATATCTAATACAGGTTTCCCTCATTATATGATTGGGTTACATTCCTGAAAACCAAATTGAACAACAACCAATCAAATAGCAAACTTAAAGTTCAATAGGATTTAATTTAATGGGGAGAGTAACCTAGGCCTAACTTGTATTGAGAGATAGAGAAAATTTTTCTGCACCACCCAAAGAGGTAGTGTTAAAGGCCCATTATTTTTTTTCATACAGTGGTTTTCCCTATAGACCTATGTCCAATGGCAAGAGGAGAAAAATGAGCTTCACTTAAGTTAGCACTTAATCGTAAGTCTGGTCATCAATCCACAGCCTTAAGAGTCTCCATCTTCTCCATTATTTACTACATCTTCTCGTTAGCATCTTTGCCATTAATGTAGAAGCTGTCACTCCAGCTTTCTTCACACTTGCTGCTTGTTTGATGATGTTGGAGACAGTGGATTGGGGCAACTGCAGGATTCTGTCAATGAAGTTGGCTGCTTCACCTTCCTCATGGAGCTTTTCTTGTAAGATAAACTTTTCCTTGGTCTTTTGGCTTTTAATTCACCAGCACTTGGTGTTGCAGGCAGCTTGGAAGACATCACACTTGTATCAATTGTAATACCCAACAATGAATATGAATTCTAGCAAAATAAACACTGGCGAACAGAACACAACTGAAAGACTGATCTTGATCTTGATGCTACAGGCGGCTCGAGATCGCAACAGAGCCAGGCCTTTAGATCGGCAGCTCCTGTAGAGGACAAACAAAAGACAAACAGAAAAAAAAGCAGTATCCTGTTCACTAATTATCTCTACACAACATTCCTGGAGTTTCAATGGGTGGCAGCTGTGGTGTGGATGGCAATGCGATCATGTTGGCTTTGTTTACATTCTGAACATTGGTTAAAAATTGGATAAACAAGCCCTGACATCAGAAAATGAGCAAGTGGATATAAAGAAAAATTATTGGAAAATCAAATTATCGAATAACAAGCCATCGAATAATGAGGAAAATGTAATTCTCAATGCTAAAATTAATTTCTTTACTTACCTGTTTTTCAGTTCCACTGTCTCACTTACTTTTGTCCGCCGAGATTACAAAAATTCCCGCCTGGCGCTACACCTGCCAGCGCGGTGCCCGGCGCTGCCGATGGGATTAGCTGCGCTGCCCCTCATGTAATTTTCAAGTGCATTGAAACAGACTGGGGGAGGAAGGGAGGGCACCTGTTTTTGTATGAAAAACAGGTAAGTGAAGAAATTAATTTTAGCATTAAAAATTACATTTCTATCACAGACACCTGTTTTTTCATACAAAAAACTAGCAGACTCCAACATTTACGGAGGTGGGAGTCGACAGGATGTGGCAGGCAGAAAGGGTGAAATAACTGTCCATTGTGGAGACACTAACCCGTGGTAGGGGTTGACGTCGAGAAGAGGGTGCTGGAGAATGCAACCAGGTGAATGGGAGCACTCCTTGACCCATGTTCCTCAAGAATTAGACCCCAAGGTGACCAGTGGTAAGTGTCCTAGGAGCGTGCATATGCCCATGACTGGAGGGGAGAGCAGAGGAGAGAGCCCTATCCTGGCTACTGACCCTCTACCCCTGGCTGAAGGTGCCAGGATGGTACAAACAAGCCCCCAAGAAGAGCAACCTTGAGCAGACTTCCAAGGTCTGTGCATGGCTAGGGGAAGGAGTTAGTCAACCACATGTCCAGCACCGACCACTGGACCCAAGGCAAAGATATCCTCCTCCTGTCTTACTATTTCCCGGAGATAATGGTCAGCAAAGACCGAAGGTGTCCACCAGCAGGCCACCCTCAAGATAGTGGGGACAGAGCAGTTCTTCCACATGAGCAAAGAGGTAGCAATGCCACGGATGTCATGGGCACGGACCTTAAGCTCGTGGCAGGAAGAGTCTGGGAAAGAAGCGTGGGCTGGAGGAAGAAGGAAATTGCTGCTTTGGACATAGGTCTGGAAGGACACTTAACAGCAAGAAAGAGGTTGGGGGGTCTTGTAGACAAAGCCGTCCTGTACAAGTAGTGACATATGGCCCGAACGGGACATAGGAGTCTCTCCACATCCTTAGAACCCACGACAGTGGCAAGGCTCTTAATACGAAACTCCCGAGGAGTACTGTGGGTGTCCATATCCGTCTTAGCAATAAATTCAGGAAGATAAGAGACCAGCAGATCCTGTCCCTGCCAGCTCGTCTTGTGAGAGTGCTTGGATCTCTCCTACCCTCTGCGCTGTAGCGAGAGTAAGCAGAAAAAGACTTTCTAGTCAGGTCTCTGGTAGACGAGAGCCGCAGAGGTTCAAAGGGAGCCTTGGTTGGGAAGCGAAGAACCACATCCAAGTTCCAGGAAGGTCGAAGATTCCTGCTAGGCCTCTGTGGCTGGGAAGAGCAGGCTCTGATAATAAGCCTCAGCACCTGGTCGTTGTTGAGGTCCAACCCTCTGATTGCCAGGACGCTGTTAAGCATGGCCTTGTAGCCCTTGATAGCAGAGGTGGAAAGATGACAAACCTGATGCAAATAAACAAGAAAATCTGCAACTTTCTGGGCTGTAGGATTAAAAATAATATGCCCGTTTTCCTTACACCATTTCCTGTACTTCTTCCACTTGTGCTGATAGTTTAAAGAAGTAGAAGGCCTCTTATCATGTGCCAAGAACTCTGCCACCTTAGAGGAGAAGCCTCTGTATCTAAAGTATCGCTTGACAATCTCTACCAAGGAATATACAGAGAGGAAGCTGTGGTGTGCTGGGTTTTATAAATAGAAATGTTAGTTATAAAAGTAAGGAAGTGGTGCGTAGCTTATATAACTCCTATGTTAGGCCCCATTTAGAGTATTGCATACAGGCCTGGTCACCCCACTATAGGCAGGATATCAACATGTTAGAAGCAGTTCAGAGAAGAGCAACTAGGATGATACCAGCATTAAACCGCCTGGAGTATAGAGATAGATTAAAGGAATTAAACATGTTTTCATTTGAGAGGAGATGTATAAGAGGGGATATGATAGAGTTATTTAAAATGTTCTCAGATACAAACTACATAGATGTGAGATCTTTCTTTACCTTAGAGGAGGAAATAGGACTAGAAATCATGGCAGGAAGATTAGAAAGCAAGGCTGCAGGTTAGATATAAGAAAATATTTCTTTAGTCATAGAGTGGTAGACTTCTGGAATGCATTGCCAGAGACAGTTGTAAATAGCACTAGTTTGACAATGTTTAAAACAGATTAGATAAGCACTTAAATTTATTAGATTTATAATTATGTATAGCACTGCATGATAGTTTTTATAAGAAATTTACTATAGTTAAATAAGACATGATCCCCATGTATGGGGACCACAAATTGTAGAGGATTTCACTGCAGGACTTAGCCCTGTTAATGGGCCAAATATTTAGAATTAGTATATAATGTGTTGTGTACTTGTAAGTGTATCTTTAAGTACTGATGACGAGGTCGCTGTGCAACTGATACAGGATAACCTAGATGGGCCCTGGTGGCCCTTTGTTATCCTATTATTTATGTTATGTTATGTTATGGGTTAAAGTTTGGAGGACAATGACAGTGCTGCCATCTGTTAGAAACGAGTACTTTCATAGAAAACATTTTCAGGAGTAACTTAAGATTTTTCCTATGCCACCTCCTTACCCCTTATTTTTCCCTGCATTATCTCGTGGTTATGAACTTATAAGGCAAATAAAACATTTTTGTTTATATATATATATATATATATATATATATATATATATATATATATATATATATATATATATACAGGCAACCCCCGTTTAACGAAGGTTCACACAACGAAATTTCGCTACAACGAAGGTTTAATTTTACTACCATCTGCTCGTTTAACGAACACAAAACTCGCTTTAACGAAGTTTTAGCCAGGTAATTTTTTTCCAAATTTGAAAGCCCCACCATATCACGCAAGCTGACAGGCTTTTGAATACACCAGGAGCTGCTGGTACTAAGGCCTGCCTCAGGAAAAATCCTGGGACCCCTATAGAATAAAGATCAAGATCAAGATCAAGCCTCTCGTGGACAACACGCGCAACACTCACTCCCCAGTCAAAACATAACAGCGTCAGCAGCAGCTTGTCTTCCCTAGCTCAACTTACCACCAAAATGCATTGCAATTGGCATAGTGTTCGTAAGAAGACCAGGAAGTCTCTTACTCTCCAAATGAAGCTAGATATAATTCACAGACATGAGAGAGGCCAGAAAACTATAGCAGTGCTGGCCACTATCTTGACTCCATATTATACTGTCTCTATTTTCAAGTCAGCAGACTCTATTAAGAAGGCTGGTGAGACTGTATCTTCCTTGCAAGCTAAAAGAACCACCTGAACTCGTGACTCTACAATGGATAAAATGGAAAGCCTTGTGGAAATGTGGTACATAAGTTTTGTATGCAGTATAATGATGCGCACTTTGTTTACATTCCACAGGTTGCCGGTTAGTGTCTTTCCGTTTCACTCTTCCTCCTTCATAAAGTTAAGATCATCAACATTATAAAGTTACATACATACATACATTAGTGTACATTATAATGACTTAAATTAAACTACCTAAATGTTTAACTTCATAATTTTACTTTCATTAAACCTTTACTGTACTATGATGCACTCTCGCTTTGCTTACTCTCAATGGAAGATCAAATCAGGGGTTAAACTTGTTATAATCGGTACGCTTAACGAAGTTTCGCTAAGTGTTTTTAGGAACGTAACCCTTCGTTAAACGGGGTTGCCTGTATATATATATATATATATATATATATATATATATATATATATATATATATATATATATATATATATATATACACACACACACAATCACTTTTCGATTTACGAAGTACGCGAGATACGACCACCCGTACTTAAAACCACATCCAGCAGATCAGCAGATGCCTATTATGAGTTTGCTGTATTGTACATTTGGCAGCGCAGCACGCATATGATAGTTGTGGTGGTGCCCAGCATCGCGTACGACAGTTACGGCAGCACAGCATCTCACAGACTCACACTCACAGCATCCTACCACTTCACTTGTTAACTAGATACCGTCGCGGATATGGTAGTGCCATCCTAAATTAAAGGTCAGTGAGAGGTCAGGTACCTGACCACACCTGTTTACAGCGTTGCCATGTTTCAACCAGAGGTTGCTATGACTCCTCCAACTCCTTTTTTTTCCTCCTCCCCCATCTGTCTCTCACTGCCTCCCTCCTTCATCTCTCTCTCTCTCTCTCTCTCTCTCTCTGCTTCCTGGATGTTACTTTTCACGCTATAGTATACCAATATTGAAATTTAGACTTTATTTCCACAACACCCAATGGCGTAAAAGTCTCGGTGTGTTTTTTTAAGAAGGTGTGACCCGTGACACAGGTCTCATTCAGTAGCCATGAGTGTTGCTGCTCGGGAGAAGTTTTAACAAATTTATATTTACTAAGAAACAAATGTATTTCCTACTTTCATACTATAATGTTATCTTAAATAAGCATAGATGTTACAGTACTTATTCACCTTACAACCCCAGTGAATCAATAAAGTACAGGAAGAGAGAGAGAGAGAGAGAGAGAGAGAGAGAGAGAGAGAGAGAGAGAGAGAGAGAGAGAGAGAGAGAGAGAGAGAGAGAGAGAGAGAGAGAGAGAGAGGGGGAGAGACTATTTGTGTTATTAATAACGAAATCTTGAATGTCATAAATTAACTTGAAGAACACAATGAAACTTTAAGTCACGTCAATCTCCTGCTATTATATTTCTTTGTATACAAAAGTAAATGAAAATGGATACAAAGGAAAAAAAAAGAAAAAAAAAATTTAGCATTGGAAAGTTACGCTATACACACACACACACACACACACACACACACACAAGAAACAAGAAAAGGATATAATTGATAAATGTAAAGACCAACCAAGGCTTTTTTACAGACATGTGAACAACAACATCAAAAATAGAGAAAGTATTGAAAGTTTAGAAGTAAATGGAGTATACAGTGAAGATCCCAGGGAAATGGCAGAGGCTATGAATGGATGCTTTCGGAAGGTATTCACAAAGGAGACTGCTTTTGACAAACCACTGGTAATGGAACAGAAAGGGATTATGAAGGAGTTTCAAGTAACGGTGGAGGAGATCAAGAACATGATGGGGAGTTTAGAAGTGAGAAAAGCTGTGGGACCTGATGGGGTATCAGGATGGATTTTAAGAGAATGCAGGAGCAATTGGCAGAAAAAGTTTGTGAAGTAATTGATGCCTCATTAAGGAAGGCGTAGTGCCCCAAGACTGGAAAAGAGCTAACATTGTCCCAATCTATAAATCAGGTAACAAGAGAGACCCATTGAACTATAGACCAGTGTCACTTACAAGTGTGGTAGCTAAGATGTGTGAGAGGGTGGTGAAGACTAGATGGACAGACTTCTTGGAGAAAATGACATACTTTGTGAGTGTCAATTTGGTTTTAGGAAAGGGCGTTCATGCACGACAAACCTGATATGTTACTATTCGAGGGTGATAGATGTAATACAGGAAAGAGATGGTTGGGCTGATGGAATATATCTGGATTTAAAAAAGGCCTTTGATAAGGTACCACACCAGAGACTGATCTGGAAACTTGAAATGGTAGGAGGAGTGCATGGCAGTTTACTAAAATGGATGGAAGACTTTTTGGTAGGAAGAGAAATGAGAACAATAATTAAGGACAGACCATCAGAATGGGGATTGGTGGAGAGTGGAGTTCCACAGGGATCAGTGTTGGCACCAGTAATGTTCGCAGTCTACATAAATGACATGGTGGATGGGGTGTCCAGTTATGTGAGCCTATTTGCAGGCGATGCAAAATTGTTACGAAAAGTGAGATGTGACAAAGATTGCGAACTACTCCAGGAAGACTTGGACAGAATATGGAAATGGAGCTGTACATGGCAAATGGAGTTCAACACGACAAAATGCAAGAAAATAGAGTTTGGCAAGAGTGAAAGAAGAATCAGGAGTATGTACAAGATAGGAAATGAAGACATAAAACCAGTCATGAAGAAAAAGACCTTGGGGTGACAATTACCAATGACCTATCGCCAGAGAGACATATAAACAAAATAATTGGAGAAGTATTGAACTTATTGAGGAACATAAGAGTGGCGTTCGTATATTTAGATGAAGAAATGATGAAGAAAATAATTACTGCAATGATAAGACCGAGGCTTGAATATGCAACAATACAGTGGGCTCGAACTTAAAGAAACACATAAGGAAACTAGAGAAAGTACAGAGGGCTGCAACAAAATGGTGCCTGACTTAAGAGATTTGACTTATGAAGACAGACTGAAAAGAATGCAACTTCCAACCCTGGAAAACAGAAGAAAGGGAGACCTGATAGCAATATACAGAGTGATGATTGGCATGGAAAAAATGGATAGGGAAGATCTGTGTATGTGGAATGAAAGAATGTCGAGAGGGCATGGGAAAAACTAAAATGGCCACTTATAGGAGAGATGTGAAAAATATAGCTTCCCTCATAGAAGGGTGGAAGCATGGAATAGTTTAGACGTGGAAGTGGTCAACGCAAGGAATATTCATGATTTTAAGAAAAAGCTGGACATTAATAGATATGGAGACGGGACAACACGAGCATAGCTCTTTTCCCGTATGTTACAATTAGGTAAATACAATTAGGTAAATACACACACACAGTGTTCGATTCCCCAGCCGGGTGGAGATATTTGGGTGTGTCTCCTTTCACGTGTAGCCCTTGTTCACCTAGCAGTGAGTAGGTACGGGATGTAAATCGAGGAGTTGTGACCTTGTTGTACAATTAGGTAAATACACACAAAGTGTAAGTGGAGATAGGGTGATTTACGAGAGTTGAGTGAGAGAGAGGGAAATGAGGAGTTGTGAGAGTAATGTGTGTGGTGTGTGCCTGGTCTAAGGCCTATCCAAAGATCATAAATAATGAGCTCTGAGCTCGCTCCGTAGGGTAACGTCTGGCTGTCTCGTCAGAGACTACAGACGATCAAACAGTGAAAGTGAAACAGTACCAGTAGAATTGAAAAGAGCTGAGGTGGTTCCCATATATAAGAGCGGAAGGAAGGAAGAACCTTTAAATACAGACCGGTATCACTAACTAGTGTAATATGCAAGATGTGTGAAAGAGTAATAAAGAAACAATGGATTGAGTTTCTTGAAGACAACAAATTATTATCAAATAGCCAATTTGGTTTTAGAAAAAGTTGGTCGTGTGTAACAAATTTATTGAGTTTCTACTCTAGAATAGTTGATAAAGTACAAGAGAGAGAGGGATGGGTTGACTGTATTTATTTTTATTTTAAAAAGGCATTTGATAAAGTGCCACATGAAAGATTACTATGGAAGTTAGATGAAAAGGGTGGCTTAAAAGGAAGCACATTGAGATGAATGGAAAATTACTTGATAGGGAGAGAAATAAGGACAGTAGTTAAAGATATGAAGTCCAAGTGGAGAGAAGTAGACAGCGGAGTGCCACAGGGAAGATGTCTGAGAGATGTTAAAAAATATAGTTTCCCGCAAAAATGTGTTGAGACTTGGAACAGTTTGAGTGAGGAAGTGGTCAGCAATGAGTGTCAATAGTTTTAAAGAGAAATTGGATAAGTGTAGATATGGAGACGAGCCACACGAGCATGAAGCCCAGGCCCTGTAAAACTACAACTAGGTAAATACACACACACACACACACACACACACACACACACACACACACACACACACACACACATTGGGGAAGAGTGATCATGTGGTTATGGAAATGCAGATGGCAATAACACAGCGAAGGAAAGATGAGACATACAGGAGTGGTATATTGAATTATGGAAGGATGGACACAGAAAGTTTGAAAAATTATTTCAGAACATTAGATTGGGAGATGTTACAAATCAGACAAGTGCAAAAAAATATGAGATTTTTATGAAATATTATAAAGAAAGAGTTATGAAATTTGTACCAAAGTATAAACTGAGAGAGGAAGGAAGAAAGGATTGGTTTAATGCAACTTGTGTTAAGGCTAAAGAAAAGAGAGATGTGGCTTGGAAAAGATGGAAAAAGAGCAGGAATATACTAAATAAGGAGAATTATAGAGTGGCGAGAAATGAGTATGTGAGGGTAAGGAGGGAGGAAGAAAGAAAATTTGAAAAAGATATTGTAGACAAGAGTAAGGAACATCCAAAATTGTTTTACAGGTTCATAAATGGTAAACTTAAAAGAGAGAGTCCATTGAAAGATTAAAAGGAGAGCAAGGGATAGTAGATGACCCTAAGAATATAGCGGAATTGCTAAATAATAGGTTTCAACAAGTATTTACTAAAGAAACAATGTTTGTAAAGCCTCAGAATGTAGAAGGAAATGTGCACATGGATGACATTAAGATACCTAAAAAGGAGTTATATAAAATGTTGGAGGAACTTAAAGATGATAAAGCGATGGGACCAGATGAAGTTTCAGGCAAATTATTGAAGGAATGTGGAGAAGAATTGATAGATCCATTATATGATATTATAAGGTGCTCATTAGAAACAGGGAAGTACCAGTAGAGTGGAAAAGAGCTGAAGTGGTGCCCATTTATAAGGGAGGCAGTAAGGAAGAGCCTCTTAACTATAGACCTGTGTCTTTAACAAGTGTGGTCGGTAAGATTTGTGAGAGGGTGATAAAGAAATATTGGATACGGTTCCTGGAGGATCATAAGTTATTATCGGATCATCAATTTGGCTTTAGGAAAGGGAGGTCATGTGTAACAAATCTACTGAGCTTTAATTCAGAGAGAAAGGGATGGATGGACTGTGTATATTTGGATTTTGAAAAAACTTTTGACAAGGTACCGCACATGAGACTGCTATGGAAATTAGAGATTTATGGAGGACTGAAGGAAAAGTGTTAAAGTGGATGGAAAACTACTTGAGATGGAGGGAGATGAGAACGGTAATAAGGGATGCAAAGTCGGACTGGTTGGTGGTGGAGAGTGGAGTCCCACAAGGTTCAGTACTGGCACCAATACTTTTCCTTGTCTATATTAATGATATGCCAGAGGAGTAAACAGTTATATCAATTTGTTTGCAGATGATGCGAAGTTGTGTAGGTGTGTGAAGAGTGAAGAAGATTGTGAAATTTTACAGGCAGATCTGGATAAGATTTGGGAGTGGAGCAAGAGGTGGGAGATGGAATTTAATCTGAGCAAAACTCATGTGATGGAGATGGGAAGAGTGGAAGACGGCCAAGAGGGTCATATAAGATGGGTGAAGGAGTAGTGTTGAAAAAGGTGGAAAAGGAAAAGGATTTGGGAGTGATAATACAAGACCATGGGCAGTTTGAGGCTCATATTGACAAGATGTTTGGAGAAACATATAATTTGATTAGAAATATTGGATTAGCCTTTCATTATATGGATAAAGATATGATGAAGAAATTAATTATTATGGTAATTAGACCAAGATTGGAATATGCTGGGGTGGTTTGGTCCCCTTATAAAAAGAAGCATATAAGGAAGTTGGAGAGATTGCAGAGAATGGCAACAAAAATGGTTCCGGAATTGGCAGAAATGACCTATGAGAGATTAAAAGAAATGAATTTGCTTACCTTGGAACAAAGAAGAGAAAGAGGGGATTTGATACAGGTTTATAAACTGTTGAACGGTCTGGATGAAGTGGATAATGAGCAAATGATGTTGAGAGAGGAAAATCTAAATAGAACTACAAGATCGCATAGTAAAAAGATAGTCAAGGGAATATGCTTGAAGGAAGTGAAGAAATATAGTTTCCCACAAAGATGTGTGGAGGTATGGAATAGTTTGAGTGAGGAGGTGGTGTCAGCAAGGACTGTGCATAGTTTTAAAAAAAAGTTGGATGTGTGTAGATATGGAGACGGGGCCACACGAGTATGATACCCAGGCCCTGTAAAATTACAACTAGGTGAATACAACTAGGTGAATACAAGCAGCAGCAGAAGTACTATATAGAAAAACAAAACTCAGAGAAACAGAAGGTTGCAAAGATATATATATATAAAGAAAAATAGAAATGAGGAAGAAACGAAGAGACACAACGAACTGGTGTCAGAAGCAAGAGAAAAAAATAATGAAAGGTCAGAGGAGGAGAAGAAGGCATTTTTTTGGAGAATTATAGGAGACACGATAAGGAAATGGTATGTAAAAGAGAAGGAAGAGAAAATAATGGACCAAGTTTAACTAAAAATGATAAGAACAAGAGATTAAAAATGATGTATACAAACATTGATGGGATTTTATCTAGTAAATTAGAATTAAGAGATTACATAAAGAAAGAAGAACCAGATATTGTATGCCTGGTGGAAACAAAGTTAAATGAGGCAATAAAAATAGACATAGATAAAAGGTATAAAATATGGAGGAGAGACAGAGTGGGTAAAGGAGGAGGAGGAGTCATGATGATGTTAAGGGAAGAGATGGTGGTAAATCAAGTAGAGTTTCGGGAAGGAAAATCAGAAATACAGTATATTAAGATACATATTAATAAAAAAGAATTAACAATCATTGGAACATATGTGCCACCAAAAACAAACTCATAGACTAATCAAGAATATAAAGACATGATAAATGACACAATAAAGAGTCTTACAAGAATCATTAAATAAAGGAGAAAAGTGATATTGGTAGGAGATTTCAACTGTAAGGAGGTGGACTGGGAAAATTATGAAAGTGGTATGGGGGAAGATGCCTGGGGAGATAGATTCCTGAACCTAATGATAGATAATTTGATTGTCCAAAGAGTAAAGGAAAACACAAGATTCAGAGGAAATGATGAGCCAGCAAGATTGGACCTAGTTTTTACAAGGGATATACAAATTAACGATGATATAAGATATAAGTGCCCATTGGGAAAGTGACCATATAATATTAGAAATGGATATAGAAGAAGGAAAGGAAGATAGAGATGAATCATACAAAGGAGACTGATTAAATTACAGAAAGGCTGATATTGAGAACCTCAAGAGCTATTTTAAAAACGTAAACTGGGAGGAGATGGAAAACTCAGAAACGGTTCAAGAGAAATATAACTTATTTTTGGAAATATACAAAACAGGAGTCAGGGAATATGTCCCAAAATATAGACCTAAAGAAGAAGGAAAGAAAGATTGGTTTAATGCAAGATGTGCTAGGGTAAAGGAGAAACGAGATGGAGCATGGAAAAGGTGGAGAAGAAACAGAAATCCAGAAAATAAGGAAAACTTCAAAACAGCAAGAAATGAATATGCTAAGGTGAGAAAGGAAGAAGAAGAACTATGAAAAGGACATTGTCGAAAAATGTAAGGAACAACCAAAATTGTTCTACAGATTCATAAATGGAAAAATAAGGCAAAAAGCAGCAATAAAAAGATTAAAAGGAGAGAACGGAATGGTGGAAGACCCAAAAAGTATGGCAGAACTGTTAAATAGTAAATTTCATGAGGTCTTTACTAAGGAATCCAAATTTGAAAGACCACAGGGTAATAGAGAGACTGTCCATATAAAAGAGATTAAAGTAACCAAGCTTGAAATAAAAAAGTTGATGACGGAACTAGATGAGGAAAAGGCAATGGGACCGGATGAAGTCTCAGGCAGAATACAGAAAGAATATAGGGAAGAACTAGCAAGTCCTATATACAACATCATAAAATGCTCAATAGAAAATGGAACAGTACCAGTAGAATGGAAAAGAGCTGAGATGGTTCCCATATATAAGAGCGGAAGGAAGGAAGAATCTTTAAATTACAGACCGGTATCACTAACTAGTGTAATATGCAAGATGTGTGAAAGAATAATAAGGAAACAATGGATTGAATTCCTTCAAGACAACAAATTAATATCAAATAGCCAATATGGTTTTAGAAAAAGACGGTCGTGTGTAACTAATTTATTGAGTTTCTATTCTAGAATAGTTGATAGAGTACAAGAGAGAGAGGAATGGGTTGACTGTATTTATTTGGATTTAAAAAAGGCGTTTGACAAAGTGCCACATGCAAGATTACTATGGAAGTTAGAGGAGAACGGTGGCATAAAAGGAAGCACATTGAGATGGATAGAAAAATATTTTAGGGTGAGAGAAACAAGGATGGTAGTTAAAGATATGAAATCCAAGTGGAGAGCAGTAGAAAGCGGAGCGCCGCAGGGATCAGTATTGGCACCAATACTTTTCCTCATTTATATTAACGACATGCCAGAAGAAGTGAACAGCTACATAAATCTGTTTGCAGATGATATGAAACTGTGCAGAGTTGTAAAGCAAAAAGAGGATTGTGAAATACTGCAGGAAGACCTAAATAAGATCTGGGAATGGAGTAAAAAGTGGGAAATGGAATTCAATGTGGACAAAAGCCATGTCATGGAAATGGGAAAGAGTGAAAGACAACCAGTAGGAATCTATAAGATGGGAGATGGAGTAGAACTGGAGAAAGTAAAAAAGGAAAAGGACTTAGGAGTGACGATGGAAGAAAACAATCAACCGGTAAGCCATATTGATAGAATTTTTAGAGAGACATAATTTGCTAAGGAATATTGGAGTAGCATTTCACTACATGGACAAAGAAATGATGAAGAAATTGATAAGTACTAAATAAGACCCAGATTGGAATATGCAGGAGTAGTGTGGACCCCTCATAAAAAGAAACACATAAGGAAGTTGGAGAGACTACAAAAAATGGCTACAAGAATGGTTCCAAAATTTGAAGGGATGACATATGAGGAGAGACTAAAGGCTATGGATCTACCAACCTGGGAACAAAGAAGGAGAGAGGGATCTGATACAAGTTTATAAATTGATCAATGGAATGGATCAAGTGGATAATGAGAAACTGATCCTGAGAGAAGAATATGACATTCAAAGCACAAGAACGCATAGTAAAAAGCTGAGAAAGGGAAGATGTCTGTGAGATGTTAAAAAATATAGTTTCCCACAAAGTTGTATTGAGACGTGGAACAGTTTGAATGAAGAAGTAGTGTCTGCAACGAGTGTGCATGCTTTTAAAGTAAGATTGGGTAAGTATAGATATGGAGACAGGGCCACACGAGCATAAAGCCCAGGCCCTGTAAAACTACAACTAGGTAAATATACACACCGTCCACCCTAAACATACCCAAGCTTCCTTCCCTCCCCCCAACCAAGCCATGGCCTCTCTTTCATTTTTTTCCTCCTTTCTTCCTTCATCTCCTGACTCTCATGAACTGAATGAATTTTTTTTATCCTGTAATGGCTGCAACCTTTATTTTACAGTTTTCTCTCCCTCCATCATTCAAGACGATACCGTATTGATACTGTATAGGAATCTCTCTCTCTCTCTCTCTTTCTAACCCCTAAGCCTGCCTCAACCAGCACCAATACCACCCCCTCGCTTGCATCTCCCAGCGTCGATACCACACCTTCCCCAAGGATCTCCTCTCCTGCCATGCCAGACCCACTGCCTGATCTTTCCCTCGACCATATGCATAAAGAAAGTGTAGATGACATTCAGCCAAGCAAGAGTGGACTTTAATTTTTTGTTTTCTATACATGTATTTTTTACAGGCATATTTTGTACGGTATTTTGCATTTTTGTAGTGAATTTGTATTTTTGGTCACTAATAAGAGTACTCTATAAGAAGTATTTTCTTTGTTTTTTACATGCATATTTTCTATTTTGTATTTTGCATTTTTGTAGTTAATTTGTATTTTTGGTCTCTAATAAGAATCCTGTGTATAATAAGTATTTTCTTTCTTTAACCTACCATATTAATATATTATCAACTAAGCAACTGAAAACAATGCTGTATACAAAGATAAATGTTATTGTACCTATACAGTATCTCACACTTAAAATGGATGAGAAAGATAGATCTTAAAATACATACATATATTTTGAGTGCATACGTATATCCGATTTACGACCGTTGCGACCTATGACCGGTTGGTTGTAACCGATCTAGGTCGTAACTCAGATGGTGCATATGCATATATATATATATATATATATATATATATATATATATATATATATATATATATATATATATATATATATATATATATCTGCATTTTCTGCCGCCTCCGCCTGGGACCAACTCAGTGCTCACTTGCACTAGTCTGTCTCATGACCCTTTCTGCCCTTGGTGTGGACTATCAGGCCATGGAACATTTGCTGCTTCAATGCCCAAGCTTCCACTCTCAACATACTGTATTACGCTCCCGGCTCTCCGCCCTGGCCATCATAACACTGGACATGAAACCCTCCTGGCAGCCTCAGGTGTCCATCCCTCCTGGCAACCTGCTGTCCTTCACCTTACTTGTGCCTTCTTGAGGAAGACTGGCCAGCTACCACGCCTGTGATACCCACACAGGACTACCCCAGGGCTCAAAAGGATCCATATATCTTTGTGGCCTCTTTTGGATCCTTATGAGCCCTGCGATAGTCCTGTGTGGGTATCACAGGCATGGTAGCTGGCCAGTCTTCCTCAAGAAGGCGCCAGGAGGGTGAGCAGGTCAAGTGTTATGATGGCAAGGGCAGAGAGCCAGGAGCGTAGTGCAGTATGTTGAGTGGAAGCGTGGGCATTGAAGCAGGAAATGTTCCATGGCCTCAGGGATAGTCCTACACCAAGGGCAGAAGGGGTCACGAGACAGACATATGTAGGCGGTGCAAGTGAGCACTGAGTGTGGTGTGGCCCAGGCAGAGGTGGCCGATGGCTGATGTGCCTTGCGCTACTTCCCGTGACTGACTGACTGTTTGAATCTTGTAATGGCACTCATCCTCCACCGCTAATGGAACCCCCCATCCCTCACCCCCTTACTACCTGCAACCCTAATCAATTTCTCCAGCCCGCTCATTGAACCCTTATATCCTTATACTCTAGAATCCTTGGTCTCCACCCTGTCAGCTGAAGCCCGTGGAGACCGCGGTGGATCCTGTGGTAGAGGGGCTGAGACAAGAGGTCCCGCCAAAGCGGAAGGCGTCGAGGTGGCTCTCATGATGCCTCCAACTTGTCTGGAAACCACTCTCTTGGGCCAGAACGGCGCAATCAAGATGCTGGAAGCCCAAAGCTTGTTGAGCACCTTCCTGATGAGAGAAAAGGAGGGAAGGCATACAGGTCTTGGTTGTCCCAATTGTAAAGAAAGGCATCCGTGGTAATTGCTTCGGGATCCTGAAATGGAGAGACCAAGTTCGGCTATCCTGTAGTTGAGATGTGTGGCGAAGAGATCGAGTCGAGTAGCCCCATACCCGCCACAATTGACGGCACACGTCCATGTGAAGTGTCCACTCCATGGACAGAATCTGGTGTTGCCTGCTGAGGCAGTTGGCAACCACATTGTCGGAGCCCCGTACAAACTGAGTCAAAATTCCCACGAATGAGCCTCTGCCCAGTCTAGGATCTCCCGAGCCTCGTTGTTGAGGAGAGTGGAGTGGGTAGTCCCCCTCCTTGTTCAGGTACGCGAGCGCCGTGGTGTTGTCGGAGAAAACAGCAACAACAGAATTCTGCAGCATGTCCACAAAGTGTTGGAGCCCCAGGCAAATCACCCTGAGTTCCAGGACGTTGATATGGAGGGACTTCTCTTGGGTGTCCCAGAGGCCACTCACAGAAACCTGAAGGAGAGAAGCCCCCCACCCTTCGTTTGAGGCATCCATAAAGAGAAAGACATCCGGAATAACCAGATGGAGGGATTGACCCTGTGCCAAGTTCCGGTCCTCCAGGTCCCGACGACTGTTGAGGTCCCAGCATACAGGATGGTCATCTGCCATCAACTGACTGTCCCACTGCAGGTTCAGTTGAATCTGAACAAGGCGCATTCTCCTCCTCAATCCTGGCACTAGATGAATGAGGAAGGACAAGTGCCCGAGAAGTCGCAACCAATCCTTTGCAGGTGGGGAAGGACAACTGAGGAAGGAACGAATTGTATTATATAGATTGTGTATCCTCCCCTGAGTCAGGAAAACCCTCAAAGGAGGAGAGCGAATCAGCATCCAGAGGAAGGTCTTCTCCTGCTCTGGAGTCAAGGAGGATTTCTCCCAATTTATGTGAATCCCCAGAACTGAACAGATGCCGATGAGACAAGCGGTGGCTCTTTAAGCCTCGTCTGCAGATGAAGCTAGGACTAACCAATCGTCCAGATATCAGAGGATGTGGAAGCCCTGACGATGGAACTCCGCCAAAACAGGGGCCATGAGACGAGTGAAGACTTGTGGGGCAGTACAGAGGCCGAAGCAAAGGCCTCAAAATTGTAAGTGGCAGCCCTCCCAGGAAAAACGCAGGAAATGCCGACTGTCTAGATGGACGGCCACCTGGAGATAGGCATCCTTCAGATCAAGAGACACCATCCAGTCGTCCTTTTGTATTGAAGACATGATGGTTTTGACCGTCTCCATCTTGAACTTGGTGGTGATGATGTACTTGTTTAGGATGGAGAGGTCGATGATGGGTTGGAAACCTCCCGAGGCCTTTGGAACGACAAACATGTGGCTGTAAAAACCTGGAGTACGGGGTGCTTCCTCTATGGCACCCTTGGCCCTTAGTTGCTGGATCTCCAACCGAACCGCTTGTCCTTTGAGTGATCCTGGGGCATAGCCTCTGGGTTCCTTGAAGTGGGTTGTGAGTGGCGGGGGCGCAGAGAAGGGAATCCTGTAGCCTTCCCTTAGTACGTCGAGGATCCACGTCTCTGCCCCTATCTTGAGCCACTCCTCCCACCTGTGAGCTTGACAGCCTGCAACTGCCCTCTGGAGAGAAAGGGCGTCACTTACAATAGGGCTTGCCCTTCCATCCTACTCCTTGCACACTGGGACAAAAAGAGTGAGTGCCGCCAACCGCCCCCCACCCGGGAGTCCCTGGCACGAGCGGCGAAGGAAGGTCTGCGGGCGGGAGCAGCAGAGGGTCTGACAGCAGTGGAGGTAGAAAGTCGGGGGCATGCCCGGGGCAGGAACTGGCTGGGCGAGAGCTCTTAGTGCGGCCTCATGAAGCATCCTATCAGCATTGCTCTTAAAGGACTGTAGCGCCTCCTGAAGTTGGTCCTCATCAACTTACTTACTTGTGTATTACAAGGCCCGAGCTAAGCTCTCTATGTCCTGTCTCCTTGTTCATTCCTTTCATATCTCTCTTTCATCTGATTGACACACACCGCGTCAACGACATCACTGCTCAGTTTATTCCACTTATCAATGCTACGATGCGGGAAACTGTATTTTCTCACGTCATTTAGACAGATGTCCTTTATTAGCTTTTTTCCATGTCCTCGGAGATAATTACTTGTGGTCACCTTTATCAACTCTCTATCCAGTATGTCAATCTTTATACATAGTTATCATGTCTCCTCTTGTTCTTCTCTCTTCTAATGTGGTCAGCCCCAGCTTCCTGTCTTTCCTCATAGTCTAACTCCCTGAGTCGTGGTACCATCCTTGTTGCCAGCCTTTGTACCCTTTCTACCTTCTTCACATTTTTCTTCATATGCGGTGACAAGACACATGCATATTCTAGCTGGGGTCTTATTAAGGTACATAATATCTTCTTCACCAATCCTTCATCTAGGTAGTGGAATGCAAGGCCAATATTTTGAAGCATGTTGTATGTTTTCCAAAAAATCTTGTTAATGTGTTTCTCCGGTGACAAAGTATTTTGCACGGTTACTCCTAAGTCTTTCTCCTTATTGGTCTCTTTAATTTTCTCATCACCCAGTCTGTACTCCCAGTTTGGTCTGTATCTACTTCTTCCCATTTTCATAACATGGGTCTTGTCTATATTAAATTCCATCTGCCACTCTTTACTCCATTCATATATTTTATCAAGATCTTCCTGTAACTTGTTACAATCTTCCACATTCTTTACTCTCCTCATAATTTTAGTATGGTCCGCAAACATGTTCATATAACTCTCAATTCCTACTGGCATATCATTAACATAAATCAAAAACATGATGGGACCCAGCACTGATCCTTGTGGAACCCCACTGGTTACCTTCTTCCACTCGGACGTCCTTCCTCTCACCACTGTTCTCATTTCTCTTCCCATTAAGTAATTTTCCATCCATTTTGCTAGTTTATCATTTACTCCTCCAATCATCTTTAGTTTCCACATCAGTCTATTGTGTGGTACTTTATCAAAGGCCTTTCTCAAGTCCAGGTAGATAGCATCCACCCATCCTTCTCTGTGTTGTAGTATGTCAGTCACTCTTGAATAAAAACATAATAAATTGGATACACACGATCTTGCTTTTCTGAAACCAAACTGCCTTTCACTCAGAATGTTTCCACTTTCTAGATACTCACTCCACTTAGCATTAATTACTTCTTCACATACCTTGCACAATATACTAGTCAACGATACTGGTCTATAATTTAGTGGTTCCATTCTACTACCATTCTTATATATAGGCACAATGTCAGCTCTTTTCCACTCTTTCGGGACTAATCCTGTTCGTATGGGGGTATCCACAATATCAAATATGGGGTTCAACAATTGATCCTTACATTCTTTTAGCAACCTCCCAGACATACCATCAGGCCCCATTGATTTATTAATATCCAGATTGCTTATAATTTTCTTTACGTCTTCCTTAGTAACCATGATGTCCTGCATTTGCTTTATTTCCGTAGGCCTTCCTCCCATAAAATGCTCCTCCTTTGTAAACACTTTGCAAAAGTTGTCGTTCAAAATTTCAGCTATCTCTCCAGCATCTTCATATACTTCTTCCCCATTTTTTACCTTTTCTATTGCCTCCCTTTTATTTAGTTTTCCATTTATGAATTTGTAAAACATTTTTGGGTCACTATCACAGTTTTCCACCACCCTCTGTTCATATTCCTTCTGTGCTGTTCTCCTTACTTCAACATAACTATTCCTTGCTGTTTTGTAGCCTTCCCTTGATAATACATCACTGTTTTTCTTAAGTTTCTTCCATGCCTTTTCTTTGTTCTTTTTTGCTTCTTCACAATTTCTATAAAACCACTGTTTATTATTAAAAGTCCCCTTTCTGTAATATGGCACAAACTTTTTCACAGCAGAGTTATACAAATCCATAAATTTATCGTACTTCAATTGCATATCTCTTTCCTGGTGTACCACGGACCAGTCAATTTCATTAAAGAACTCCCTTATATGGTTATAATTTGTCCTAGTATAATTAAATTTTTCCTCCTTGTGTGTGTTTGTGTGTATTTACCTAATTGTAACATACGGGAAAAGAGCTATGTTTGTACTGTCCCGTCTCCATATCTACTAATGTCCAGCTTTTTCTTAAAATCATGAATATTCCTTGCGTTGACCACTTCCACGTCTAAACTATTCCATGCTTCCACCCTTCTATGAGGGAAGCTATATTTTTTCACATCTCTCCTACAAGTGGCCATTTTTAGTTTTTTCCCATGCCCTCTCGACATTCTTTCATTCCACATACACAGATCTTCCCTATCCATTTTTTCCATGCCAATCATCACTCTGTATATTGCTATCAGGTCTCCCCTTTCTCTTCTGTTTTCCAGGGTCGGAAGTTGCATTCTGTTCAGTCTGTCTTCATAAGTCAAATCTCTTAAGTCAGCCCTCTGTACTTTCTCTAGTTTCCTTATGTGTTTCTTTAAGTTCGGAGCCCACTGTATTGTTGCATATTCAAGCCTTGGTCTTATCATTGCAGTAATTATTTTCTTCATCGTTTCTTCATCTAAATATACGAACGCCACTCTTATGTTCCTCAATAAGTTCAATACTTCTCCAATTATTTTGTTTATATGTCTCTCTGGCGATAGGTCATTGGTAATTGTCACCTCAAGGTCTTTTTCTTCATGACTGGTTTTTATGTCTTCATTTCCTATCTTGTACATACTCCTGATTCTTCTTTCACTCTTGCCAAACTCTAATTTCTTGCATTTTGTCGTGTTGAACTCCATTTGCCATGTACAGCTCCATTTCCATATTCTGTCCAAGTCTTCCTGGAGTAGTTCGCAATCTTTGTCACATCTCACTTTTCTTAACAATTTTGCATCGTCTGCAAATAGGCTCACATAACTGGACACCCCATCCACCATGTCATTTATGTAGACCGCAAACATTACTGGTGCCAACACTGATCCCTGTGGAACTCCACTCTCCACCAAGCCCCATTCTGATGGTCTGTCCTTAATTATTGTTCTCATTTCTCTTCCTACCAAAAGTCTTCCATCCATTTTAGTAAACTGCCATGCACTCCTCCTACCATTTCAAGTTTCCAGATCAGTCTCCGGTGTGGTACCTTATCAAAGGCCTTTTTTAAATCCAGATATATTCCATCAGCCCAACCATCTCTTTCCTGTATTACATCTATCACCCTCGAATAGTAACATATCAGGTTTGTCGTGCATGAACGCCCTTTTATGTGTTTCTTTTATGGGAGTCACACAACTCCTGCATATTCCAATCTAGGTCTTATTTTAGTACTTATCAATTTCTTCATCATATCCTTGTCCATATAGTGAAATGCTACTCCAATATTCCTTAGCAAATTATATGTCTCTCTGAAAATTCTATCAATATGGCTTACCGGTTGATTATTTTCTTCCATTGTCACTCTCAAGTCCTTTTCCTTTTTACTTTTCTAGTTCTACTCCATCTCCCATCTTATAGATTCCCACTGGTCGTCTTTCACTTTTTCCCATATCCATGACATGGCTTTTGTCCACATTGAATTCCATCTCCCATTTCTTGCTCCATTTCCAGATCTTGTTTAAGTCTTCCTGTAGTATTTCACAATCCTCTTTTTTTTTTTTTTTTTTGTGTGTGTGTGTGTGTGTATTTACCTAGTTGTAGTTTTACAGGGCCTGGGCTTTATGCTCGTGTGGTCCCGTCTCCATATCTACACTTATCCAATTTTTCTTTAAAACTATGTACACTCTTTGCTGATACCACTTCCTCACTCAAACTGTTCCAAGTCTCAACACATCTTTTGGAAACTAAATTTTTAACATCTCTCAGACATCGTCCCTTCCTTAGTTTCTTACTATGCGATCTTGTGCTTCTAAAGTCATATTCTTCTCTCAGGATCAGTTTCTCATTATCCACTTCATCCATTCCGTTAATCAATTTATAAACTTGTATCAGATCCTCTCTCTCTTCTCTGCTCCAAGGTTGGTAGATCCATTGCCTTTAGTCTCTCCTCATATGCCATCCCTTTAAATTCTGGAACCATTCTTGTAGCCATTTTTGTAGTCTCTAATTTTCTTATGTGTTTCTTTTTATGAGTCCACACAACTCCTGCATATTCCAATCTAGGTCTTATTTTAGTACTTATCAATTTCTTCATCATTTCCTTGTCCATATAGTGAAATGCTACTCCAATATTCCTTATGTGTGTGTATGTGTGTGTGTGTGTGTGTGTGTGTGTGTGTGTGTGTGTGTGTGTGTGTGTGTGTGTGTGTGTGTGTGTGTGTGTGTGTGTGTGTATTTACCTAGTTATATTTACCTAGTTGTAGTTTTACAAGGCCTGGGCTTTATGCTCGTGTGGCCCCGTCTCCATATCTACACTTATCCAATCTAACTTTAAAAGTGTGCACACTCGTTGCAGACACTACTTCTTCATCTAAACTGTTCCACGTCTCAATACATCTCTGCGGGAAACTATACTTTTTAATATCTCCAAACATCTTCCCTTTCTCAGGTTTTTACTATGTGATCTTGTGCTTCGGATGTCATATTCTTCTGTCAGGATCAGTTTCTCATTATCCACTTGGTCCATTCCGTTGATCAATTTATAGACTTGTATCAAGTCTCTTCTCTCCCTTCTTTGTTCCAAGGTTGGTAGATCCATAGCCTTTAGTCTCTCCTCATATGTCATCCCTTCAAGTTCTGGGACCATTCTTGTAGCCATTTTTTGTAGTCTCTCTAATTTTCTTATGTGTTTCTTTTTATGGGGAGTCCACACAACTCCTGCATATTCCAATCTAGGTCTTATTTTAGTACTTATCAATTTCTTCATCATTTCCTTGTCCATATAGTAAAATGCTACTCCAATATTCCTTAGCAAATTATACGTCTCTCTGAAAATTCTATCAATATGGCTTACCGGTTGATTATTTTCTTCCATTGTCACTCCCAAGTCCTTTTCCTTTTTTACATTTTCTAGTTCTACTTCATCTCCCATCTTATAGATTCCCACTGGTCGTCTTTCACTTTTTCCCATTTCCATGACATGGCTTTTGTCCACATTGAATTCCATCTCCCAATTTTTGCTCCATTTCCAGATCTTGTTTAAGTCTTCCTGTAGTATTTCACAATCCTCTTTTTTGTTTAATGACTCTGCACAGTTTCGCATCGTCCGCAAACAGATTTATGTAGCTGTTCACTCCCTCTGGCATGTCATTTATATACCCAAGAAAAAGTATTGGTGCCAATACTGACCCCTGTGGCACTCTGCTGTCTACTGTTCTCCACTTGGACTTCATATCTTTAACTATCGTCCTTATTTCTCTCCCCCTTAAGTAATTCTTCATCCATCTCAATGTGCTTCCTTTTAAGCCACCCTTCTCCTCTAACTTCCATAGTAATCTTTCATGTGGCACTTTATCAAAAGCCTTTTTTAGATCTAAATAAATACAGTCAACCCATCCCTCTCTCTCTTGTACTTTATCAACTATTCTAGATTAGAAACTCAATAAATTTGTCACACATGACCGACCTTTTCTAAAACCAAATTGGCTATTTGATAATATTTTGTTGTCTTTAAGAAACTCGATCCATTGCTTCTTTATTACTTTTTCACACATCTTGCATATTACACTAGTTAGTGATACAGGTCTGTAATTTAAAGGTTCTTCCTTCCTTCCACTCTTATATATGGGAACCACCTCAGCTCTTTTCCACTCCACTGGCACTGTTCCATTTTCTATTGAGCATTTTATGATGTATATTGGACTTGCTAGTTCTTCTCTACATTCTTTCAGTATTCTGCCTGAGACTTCATCTGGTCCCATTGCCTTTTCCTCATCCAATTCCATCATCAACTTTTTTATTTCAAGCTTGGTTACTTTAATCTCTTTCATATAGACAGTCTCTCTATTACCCTGTGGTCTTTCAAATTTGGATTCCTTAGTAAAGACCTCATGAAATTCACTATTTAACAGTTCTGCCATACTTTTTGGGTCTTCCACCATTCCGTTCTCTCCTTTTAACCTTTCTATTGTTTCTTTTTGTCTTATTTTTCCATTTATGAATCTGTAGAACAATTTTGGTTGTTCCTTACATTTTTTGACAATGTCCTTTTCATACTTCCTTTCTTCGTCCTTTCTCACCTTAGCATATTCATTTCTTGCTGTTTTGAAGTTTTCCTTATTTTCTGGATTTCTGTTTCTTCTCCACCTTTTCCATGCTCCATCTCGTTTCTCCTTTGCCCTAGCACATCTTGCATTAAACCAATCTTTCTTTCTTTCTTCTTTAGGTCTATATTTCGGGACATATTCCCTGACTCCTGTTTTGTATATTTCCAAAAATAAGTTATATTTCTCTTGAACCGTTTCTGAGTTTTCCATCTCCTCCCAGTTTACATTTTTTAAATAGCTCTTGAGGTTCTCAATATCAGCCTTTCATCTCTATCTTCCTTTCCTTCTTCTATATCCATTTCTAATATTATATGGTCACTCTTTCCCAATGGGCACTTATATCTTATATCATCGTTAATTTGTATATCCCTTGTAAAAACTAGGTCCAATCTCGCTGGCTCATCGTTTCCTCTGAATCTTGTGTTTTTCTTTACTCTTTGGACCATCAAATTATTTATCATTAGGTTCAGGAATCTATCTCCCCAGGCATCTTCCCCCATACCACTTTCATAATTTTCCCAGTTCACCTCCTTACAGTTGAAATCTCCTACCAATATCACTTTTCTCCTTTCTTTAATGATTCTTGTAAGACTCCTTATTGTGTCATCTATCATGTCTCTATATTCTTGGTTAGTCCATGAGTTTGTTTTTGGTGGCACATATGTTCCAATGATTGTTAACTCATTTTTATTAATATGTATCTTAATATACAGTATTTTTTTATTTTCCTTCCCCAAACTCCACTTGATTTACCACTATCTACTTCCTTAACATCATCATGACTCCTCCTCCTCCTTTACCCACTCTGTCTCTCCTCCATATATTATACCTTTTATCTATGTCTATTTTCATTGTTTCATTTAACTTGTGTGAGAGACACGAATCCACTGTGCAGATGTTTTGTATGTATTGTGTATGATAGAGCTGTGTGTGTGTGTGTGTCTGTGTGTGTGTGTGTGTGTGTATTTACCTAATTGTACTTACCTAATTGTAACATACGGGAAAGGAGCTACGCTCGTACTGTCCCGTCTCCATATCTACTAATGTCCAACTTTTTCTTAAAATCATGAACATTCCTTGCATTGACCACTTCCACATCCAAACTATTCCATGCTTCCACACTTCTATGAGGGAAGCTATATTTTTTCACATCTCTCCTATAAGTGGCCGGCCATCTTTAGTTTTTTTTCCATGCCTTCTCGACACTTTCATTCCACATACACAGATCTTCCCTGTCCATTTTTTCCATGCCATTCATCACTCTGTATATTGCTATCAGGTCTCCCCTCTCTCTTCTGTTTTCCAGGGTCGGAAGTTGCATCCTGTTCAGTCTGTCCTCATAAGTCAAATCTCTCAAGTCAGGCACCATTTTTGTCCCAGCCCTCTGTACTTTCTCTAATTTTCTTATGAATTTCTTCAAGTTCGGAGCCCACTGTATTGTTGCATATTCAAGCCTCAGTCTTATCATTGCAGTAATTATTTTCTTCATCATTTCCTCATCTAAATATACGAACGCCACTCTTATGTTCCTCAATAAGTTCAATACTTCTCCAATTATTTTGTTTATGTCTCTCTGGCGATTTGTCATTGGTAATTGTCACCCCGAGATCTTTTTCTTCATTACTGGTTTTTATGTCTTCATTTCCTATCTTGTGCATACCCCTGATTCTTCTTTCACTCTTGCCAAACTCTAATTTCTTGCATTTTGTCATGTTGAACTCCATTTGCCATGTACAGCTCCATTTCCATATTCTGTCCAAGTCTTCCTGAAGTAATTCGCAATCTTTGGCACATCTCACTTTCCTTAACAATTTTGCATCGTCTGCAAATAAGCTCACAGAACTGGACATCCCATCCACCATGTCATTTATATAGACCGCAAACATTACTGGTGCCAACACCGATCCCTGTGGGACTCCACTCTCCACCAAGCCCCATTCTGATGGTCTGTCCTTAATTATTGTTCTCATTTCTCTTCCCACCAAAAAGTCTTCCATCCATTTTAGCAAACTGCCATGCACTCCTCCTACCATTTCAAGTTTCCAGATCAGTCTCCGGTGTGGTACCTTATCAAAAGCCTTTTTTAAATCAAGATATATTCCATCAGCCCAACCATCTCTTTCTTGTATTACATCTATCACCCTCGAATAGTAACATATCAGGTTTGTCGTACATGAACGCCCTCTTCTAAAACCAAATTGACAATCACAAAGTATGTCATTCTTCTCCAAGAAATCTGTCCATCTATTCTTCACCACCCTCTCACACATCTTAGCCACCACACTTGTGAGTGACACCGGTCTATAGTTCAATGGGTTTCTCTTGTTACCTGTTTTATAAATTGGAACAATGTTAGCTCTTTTCCAGTGTGTGTGTGTGTGTATTTCTGTGTGTCCTGCATGACACAAGTCCTCTGTACAATACCACAGCTCAAAATGCTACTAGGATTGTTGCCCCTATGCTGTAAAAAGCTGATATAATAACAATAATCTCTTGATTGAGATAGAAGTAATAAACTATAGCATAATTTGGTCTCCCCTATAAAGTTTTCTACGTTTTCTATGATACTCAGAGCTGGATTCTACCCGACGAGTCAAAAGGAGTTGCCAGGTGTCTCCTACTTTTCCGTGAAAACTCAAGTGAGGACCTTGTTATAGTATCTGGAGCCCTCATGATGGCAACACTAAGTTGGGAGGAGTCACAAGAGTCATCGGAGAGCCGGTGAACAATAACAATAAAAAAAAAACACTGCAGGTTCAACTGGTGAGGAAATGCAAAGGGGGCACTTTAAAAAGCTATTTTAATAACCCATAATGAAACTGACACACATAGATATGACATGAAACATGAAACACAGATACATAACATGAAACACAGGAAAATGACATACACATATACATATAACACAGAAATAAATACAACAATAAAGAACCCAACTTAATACCTAACAATAATCCTAATCCTATATGGAGGCAATGTGGAAAACAGGGACGAGGGGAAGTGATACTTATGCGGTGTCGCAGTGGTGAAGTGCTGGGTGATGGTTGATCCCACGGTAGACCCAAGAGGCGTTGTGTTCACTGGTTGAGGCCTGGACCTCAACTCACTTCCAGAAAGCCAAGAGCTGGCTTAACACTTCCGGTTGAGTCGAATGGGGCGCGTGAATCCAACCGGGACAGTAGCGGGGCTTCATGAAATGGTGACGTGGAGGGTTCATGAGACGGTGGCGTGGAAGGTTCACGAGACAGTGACGTGGAAGGGGAGGCGGAGAGGTGGCGAACGAGGTAACAAGCGGAGGAGGGGATGGTAGTGGAGTATGTTACGGGCGGGCCGTAACATGTGACATGTTTTGAGTTTTCGTGGCGTGTTCCCCTTCAGACCTGCTCTTGTGACTCCTCCCAACTTAGTGTTGCCATCATGAGGGCTCCAGATACTATAACAAGGTCCTCACTTGAGTTTTCACGGAAAAGTAGGAGACACCTGGCAACTCCTTTTGACTCGTCGGGTAGAATCCAGCCCTGAGTATCATAGAAAACGTAGAAAATTTTATAGGGGAGACCAAATTATGCTATAGTTTATTACTTCTATCTCAATCAAGAGATTATTGTTATTATATCAGCTTTTTACAGCATAGGGGCAACAATCCTAGTATCCATTTAACCGGTGAACATAACAATTGGCGACCGTGACAGGACCAATTATAACCCATGTTCAGTGTTCAATTTTTCCAGTGACTTTTTTTCTGTGATTACTTGTGTTTCTGTGGTGTTGTGACATTGATGTGTTTTTTTTTTCTGTGACTTACTCTGCGTGTGGTTTAAATTTTTCTTTGTGCGATCAAGTAGCTCCTTTTGGGTTAAACGTGCTTCGTGACTTTCATTGATATCGCATAGCAGTGGTAGAGCAGGAAACCAGGTAGAAAGGCGTGTTCACCGATAGCACTTATCTCTATTTTTTGCACATATGCAGGTGTGTAATAAGTGTTATCCAAGTGTTGGATCATCATATGTTCATGCAAACCCTCAATCCCCTCACTTTGCGGATAATTTTTCTCGCTAGTTAGAATCGGCCATTTTAACTAGTCTCTCAGACTAATCCGCCTCCTTATCAATAACAAGTCTCAGTACAATTCGCTCCTCACTCTCAAATCTCGTAACTAGAGTAATCCGGATCCCTCTTAATACCGTAACTCTCTAGTTTACCACTCCTTAGTGATTGTACTCATAAGTGTTTACTTAAGTATAATCTAGGTAATTTCCAATGTTGCCTTTATTATCACTCAGCCAAGTTCCTCACTTAAGTAATTCGCTTATCATTTTTTTTTTGTTGTGGTTTAACATCTATTTAATATGGCTTCCGCTCAGTTTAACGTTGAAGATTTTTGTGCCGACCCTTCTCTGGAACAACTTAAAGATGCTAATATAAAGAAGGTCCAATGGAAAGCCATCGCTAAACATTTTGATGTTCCCATCACGTCTCAGATGACTAAAGAGGTCATTAAGAATGTAGTTGTTGAACATCTAGTGCAAGAAAGTCAGTTGCTAGGAAATGCCATAGAAGAGTTAACTCCCATGTCAGCCTCTACGAGGACTATAATACACAGTCCCCAGGAAGAACAGGATAAGAGTAGGATAAGTCAGTGGGAAATTGAGAAGCTTAAACTAGAATACCAGATGCATGAAAAACAAATGCAACTACAGGCAGAAAAAGAAGATAAAGATAAAGAGAGAACTACGGGAAAAAAAAAGAAGAGAGAGAATTTCAGTTACAACTCAGAAGGCAGGAGAAAGAGTTAGAAATTCAGGAGTTAGCCCTACGAAATGATGCTAAGTTTAGAGGGGAAGAAATAGATATAAAGAAAAAGTTAGCAAGCTATAATCCCGCTACAGCTGCTCCGCTAGTTCCCCCTTTTGATGAATCTGATGTTGACGGGTCATTTCGCACTTTTGAGAGCATTGCCAATAGGAATAAATGGTCCAAGTATCAGTGGGTGTCTCTCCTTGTCCCTAAGCTAGTAGGAAAAGCTTATAGGGTATACAACGGCCTTAGTGATGAGGTAGAATATGAAGAGATGAAAGGTAACATTCTAGACGCCTACTCTATCACTTCTGATGGATACAGACAACAGTTTCGAAAGTATGTAAAACCAGACTCTCACACCTATGTTGAATTTGCTAGTGAGAAACTAAGACAATTTAAGAAATGGTTAGCCGCCCTTAACATTACCACCTTTTCGGAGTTGCTCAATCTAATGGTCCTGGAAGAATGGAAGAACAAGTTACCCTTTAATATTCTGAGGCATGTGGAAGAATGGGGAGAGAGTGATCTTATGTCTGCCGCTAAAGTGGCTGATGCGTTTGCTTTGTTGATGGGATCCCTGGGTAGTAGAGGTCATGGTTCACTATCCAATGTTAGGTCCTCCTTTGAGGAAGGTTTTGGGGGCACAGGTGGTAAGCCGACCAGATTCTCACCAAATTCCCCCTGGTGTACATACTGTAAGAAACCAGGACACATGATCCAAAAATGTAAACACCCAAATTGCAAGGGTTCTCAACGTCAACTTTTTTTTGTGACCCCTAAACCTAACACATTTGAGAAAAAGAAACCAGTGGCCCTAGCTAACCCTGTCAACTCTCCTCTAAAACTTTATGACTCATACATGTATCAAGGTAAAGTGTCCCTGACTGATGGTAAAGACAAGGCAATAAATGTCAAGGTTCTGCGTGATACAGGTGCTGCTCAATCCATCTTAAGGGAAGATGTCATCCCTAACATCAAGCAGGCTTTCACTGGGGAGAAGGTGATCCTTACAGGTCTCGAATCACAGCTCTCCTATCCCTTGGCTAATATTAGCTTACAGTGCCCGTTCATTTCAGGAGAGGTTGTGGTAGCCATTAAACCTGGTGAACTGCCAGTACCGAGGGTACATCTCGTACTAGGTAATGATCTTGCGGGTAACTTGGCTGTTCCAAACTTAATTGTTCTTGATTCTCCCTTAACAGAAAGTCCCACTAAGACCCTGGACGAAACATCCCCTCACTTCTTCCCAGTGTATGCAGTCACCAGGTCTCAGTCCAAGTCCCCTGCCCTCTCACCACCTCCTCCACCAATGATTGCCTCTACTGACAACTTGTACAATAACATCATTTCAAAGGAGAATTTGATTAATGCTCAGGAACAGGATCTCACTTTGGCTAAGATCAGACATGTTGCCAGTGAGACAAAGGATATGTCTAAATTGCCTTGTTTTTATTATCAGGAAGGAGTCCTGATGTGCCTACAGACCTCCTGAACTGAAACAACTAGACACCTGGTCAGAAACACATGAAGTTGTCATCCCTTGTCTGTAAGACCAGCCATTATAGAACTAGCTCATGATGGATTGTCAGGTCATCTAGGCATCCAAAAAACCTACAAGAAGGCTCTTCAACATTTTTTTGGCCTAGGAATGAAAAAGGATGTGTCACACTATGTAAAACATGTCACATATGTCAAATTGTGGGTAAGCCTAACGAACGCCTTGTGCCAGCTCCTCTGACGCCTATTCCAGTTCAGACGGAGCCCTTCGAAAAGATCGTTCTAGACTGCATAGGGCCCTTACCCAAAACCAAACGATGGAATCAGTATTTGTTAACCCTCATGGATCCCACTACCAGGTACCCTGAAGCATTCCCTCTTAAGAACATCACATCAAAGACCATTGTAAAACATCTAATACATTTTTTCACCTCGGTAGGAATTCCAAAACAAATTCAGTCTGACAAGGGTAGCAATTTCACTAGCAATTTTTTCCAACAGATAGTGAATGAGCTAAACATCGACCATGTTACCTCCTCGGCTTACCACCCCCAATCCCAAGGCTGTCTGGAGCAGTTTCACCAAACATTAAAATCCATGATGAAGAAGTATTGCTTGGAGCATCAAGGAGACTGGGATGAAAGTATCTCTTTCCTTCTCTTCGCTTTAAGAAAATCTCCTAAAGATTCTTTAGGTTACTCGCCTTTTGAATTACTCTATGGTAGACACATCAGGGGGCCTCTCAAAATATTAAAGGATCAATGGTTTACTCAAAATACTCCTTCAAGCTCCAGTGTGTCTGACTACATCAGTAACCTTAAGAATAAAATCAGTGAAGTCAGATCTTTTGCTAAATCAAACTTCCTCAAATCTCAAACTAAAATGCAACAGAATTCTCTTCCCAAATCTGTCATGAGAAGTTTCAAACCAGGAGACAAGGTTTTACTTTTTCTCCCTACCCCAGGCAATGCTCTTCACAGTAAGTTCATGGGACCTTATGTTGTGGCTCAAAAACTAAGTCCATTAAATTATGTGGTCCACACTCCTGACCGTCGTAAGGATTCCCAACTAGTTCATATTAATCTAATGAAACCTTACCACTCCAGAGAACCAGAGGACGACTTGTCTCGCACTGTACCTCCTGTGCCCCACGAGGAAGAGTCCGACATCAAATTCCTCTTCTCGTCACCTAAAGGACGCCCCTCAAACAGCCAAATCATGTCCAACCTTGATGAGGTGTTTCTTTCCTTAACACCTTCACAACAGTCTGATCTTAAAAAGTTATTGCTAGACTTTTCAGAAATCACAGGTGACCTTCCAGGACTTTGTAATACTATCCAACATGACATAATATTAATATCTAATGACATCAAGCCTATACGACAACCAGCCTATCGCATTTCACCCATTAAAAGAGACTTGATAAAAAAGAGGTAGACTATCTGCTCTGTCATCACCTTGCAGAACCTAGTATATTTCCCTGGGCTTCTCCCTGCCTGTTAACATCTAAGCCAGATTTTGCACCAACTACAGGAAATTGAATAAAGTGACAGTACCAGACTCCTACCCATTGCCCTTGATAGAGGACCTTATAGATAGTATAGGAGTACCCAAATTTGTAACCACTATAGACTTACTTAAAGGTTACTACCAGATTCCCCTCTCGGACGAGGCCTTCATCACCCCCTTCGGACTACAGTCTACAGTGGTCTACCTGGGACATGTGGTGGGGAACGGCAAGGTTCGCCCCAAGAGAGCCAACGTAGAGGCCATCCTTGGCTTCCCTGTCCCTACCACCAGGAAAGCTCTCATGAGGTTCTTGGGGATGGCTGGTTTCTACAGAAGATTCTGTAGGAACTTCTCCACCCTGGCCGCCCCCCTGACAGACCTTATCAGCACTTCCGTCCCCTACCACTGGACCCCGACCTGTGACCAAGCCTTCCAACACCTCAAGGCGTTCCTCTCCTCGGAACCAGTGGTCTGGACACCGGATCACTCCAGCCCCTTCCATCTACAAGTGGACGCGAGTGGAGTTGGAGTGGGTGCTGTCCTACTACAAACGGACCCCACAAGCGGCATCCTCCATCCCATCGCCTATCACTCCGCCAAGCTGAAGAAACGTCAACTCAACTACTCCACCATCGAGAAGGAGGCTCTGGCACTCGTCCTGGCACTCCAACGTTTTGAGTGCTACCTTCATCCTGATCCTCAAACTACGAAGGTCTTCACCAATCACAATCCTCTGGCCTTCCTTCACGCCATGAAGAACCGAAACCAACGCATTCTTAGGTGGGCCTTGTTAACTCAATCCTTCAACTTGAAAGTCCACCATATCAAGGGGGTGGACAACATCATCGCCGACGCCTTATCAAGATCTCCCGTCTCACCTCCTTCATGAGCCCATTACGGAGGTCTTAGGGGGGAGGAAATGTTACAGCCCACCCGTAACATACTCCACTACCATCCCCTCCTCCGCTTGTTACCTTGTTCGCCACCTCTCCGCCTCCCCTTCCACGTCACCGTCTCGTGAACCTTCCACGTCACCGTCTCATGAACCCTCCACGTCACCGTTTCATGAAGCCCCGCTACTGTCCCGAAGTTGGATTCACGCGGCCCCATTCGACTCAACTCACTTTCTGGAAGTGAGTTGAGGTCCAGGCCTCAACCAGTGAACACAATGCCTCTTGGGTCTACCGTGGGATCAACCATCACCCAGCACTCCACCACTGCGACACTGCATAAGTATCACTTCCCCTCGTCCGTTTTTTCCACATTGCCTCCATATAGGATTAGGATTATTGTTAGGTATTAAGTTGGGTTCTTTATTGTTGTATTTATTTCTGTGTTATATGTATATGTGTATGTCATTTTCCTGTGTTTCATGTTTCATGTTATATCTATGTGTGTCAGTTTCATTATGGGTTATTAAAATAGCTTTTTAAAGTGCCCCCTTTGCATTCCCTCACCAGTTGAACCTGCAGTGTATTTTTTTATTGTTATTGTTCACCGGCTCCCTAATGCCAATCTTACCCGTTTAACTGGTGAACGTAACACACAATACTCGAGAGGCTTGATTATATAAGCGATCGCCGCAGTTTAAGGGTTAAAGAGCCGCTCCTCTAAGTCTAAGAGGGATGCAGGGAGGTTGCGAGCTGCCAGAAGATGCATGGCCCCCAAGCACCAAAAGGAGTAGTTAGGGGCGCCTCTAGACCTGGCGACCACACCCTCCATCCTGGCCACCTCCGGGTGTTCACGGAGGACGCGAGGCTCTCTGGCACTAGGCTGCAGGGTGGCGTGGAGGCTAGGATTAACTAAGGCAGCTTTCCCGTAAACCTCCTGACCCGCCACAATGTAAATCTTAGCGAACCTGCCCGAAGGATAGCCAACTGAGGTTAGTTTCTTCTCATTTGCCTTCAAATAAGCACTGTCGGCTTGCTCCATGAAAACCCTGACAGGCTGTGCCCTTCCAAGGAGGATGGGTCCCTTTCTTGTAGGTGAGGTGCTGGTACCCGGGGCCACAGGGCATTCCAGGTCAATCTGCTGGCCCATTGCATCCTCATATACCGAGTCAATGCAGTTCATCATACGATGGTACATGGAGGGATCGTGAGGTGGGAACTCACGCCCCTCATCCCCCTCCAGGCCTGTAGATAACCCGTCATGCCTCTCTGAGTTGGGACGTGGCCCGTCAGGCCCTGGAGACGGCAAGGCCCCTGAATCCTGCCACCCAGAACAAAAAGGGCAAGGAGAGCAAAGCAGGACACGCCGATCGTGAGCATGGGCCAGAAAAAGATCACCTCCAGGACAACGGCTATCTGAGCGTGTCAGGTCGTGCTGAGGAGGAGACACATCAACCGAAACAGAGGCAACATGACCACTGTGAAGACTTGTACGAGCAGGACAGTGGGTTTGTTGGGCCATCAGACACTGGGCCCCTGTTGGTTGAACGGACAGAGGAGGCAGCCCGTGGGTAAGGCGTGAGCATGCCATCCTGTGGGCAGGGAGACATGTATTCTATTACTCTCTTCCTGTTTCTTAGTGCCTTAGCTTCCTCCACATCCCACTATCCTTTTAGTTTTGTTTTCCTTATCTTAAACTTTTTTACACCCACAGACTTCTTAGCCTGGCACCTGATGTTCTGCTTGATGTCACACTCCTATTCACTTACTGTCCTTCCTACCTCCTCTCTCTCAATGGGCATGCTTTCTTCCATATCTCTACAGTACTTCACCCAGTCTGCTTTCTGTAAGTTCCACTTCTCTTTCCACACATTCTTCCAGCCTCCTGTTCATCTCCTGGTCTTCCTACAGGTAATGCCTATTAAGTGGTCTGAAATATCCATTCTTTCATTTTTCCATATCTTACATCCCTGTTCTACCTGTTCATTCACCATACATAATCTATTGTTGACTCACTTCTCCTGTCTCTCCATGTTACAAGGTTTTCCAACTCCGAGTTCTTAATCTTCATTCCCATGTCAGCAACAAAATCTAGGATCAGCTGCTCATTTTGGTTAACCATCTCCTCCATTAATCCTATGTGTGAATTTCAATCACCCATTATAACCCATTTATGCTGTCCTAATCTCTCTTTCAAGCTAGCCAGACTCATAAAATTTCTTGTTATCATCCTCATTCCTCTGGTTCTCCACCCCCATATACACCACTGTCATCTACCACTCAGTCCCTTAATCTTTTTCCCTCATAATCACTCCCGTCCCTCCTTCTTTTATCCTGCTTGCCTACCTCTGCCTACAACTACCCTGCTTCCTTCACTTAATGCTGCAATGCTACCCTGCCTCACCTATTCCTATCACATCATAATCCCTCCCTTTTTCTATCCATAACTTCCACTTTCCTTCACTCCACCTTTTTGTATTCTAAAAGGCAAGCAGCATCTCTCCCTTATGTGCCCTCTTCTGTCCCTGCCTGGTGTCCTCCCAGTGCTGAGCCCATTTTATCACAATCAAGGCCACCCATACCTTGCCGATGTTGGACATGTGGACACCAGATGGTGTCCACACCTACCTCAAATTCATCCTCTCCCACAGCTGTAGCCCATCACACTCCCATTTCTCTAGTTTCCCTAAGTTCCCTATGCATCTCCTCTCTTGGTTGAATTGTCAGTCCTCCTTATCCTGCCTCATGGAGATGCACATCAATAAGGGCATCTTGTTTACTTTCTCCCTCACCATACATATTATCTCGCCCATCCACTGGACTGTCTCTTCCTCCTATCTCCTCCAAGCCACTTCCTCCTCCCTCAATCACCACCAAGTCTTCAGGTTCCATCTTTCTGTGGTGTTCCTTCACTATATCATGGATGACTCTGTTGTTAGCCTCAGTTCTACTCTTGTCCTTCACCTTATATCCTCCTCTGGACAGCATATATATATATATATATATATATATATATATATATATATATATATATATATATATATATATATATATATATATATATATATATATATATATATATATATATATATATATATATATATATATATATATATATATATATATATATATATATATATATATATATATATCCTTGCTTATTCCCTCATGAGGCCATTTCCAAATAACCCCACTCCTTCCTTCCCCTGTATCCTAAGCACAGATCTATCCTCCAGTATTTTTCTCCAGGAGAGGTGTTCTACTCCTTTCCATATCCCTGCCTTTAGCCCAGCATTATCCCTCTGCTCCTTCCAGTTGCTGTCTTTTTCCTTCCTTCTATTGTCTAGTCCCTTTCTATCCAGGTCCACCTTCTCGATTTTACCAATGCTGCCCTCCTGCACCCTATAGATACAAACCAAAGCCTCCCTAGTAGTCTCAGGCCTTTCTTCACTTCTTCTACTTCATCAATCCTGTCCTTCTCCACTCATCTCAGCATGGCCCTTCCTCCCAGCTTTCTCACAGTGGATGTGATCCTGGATTTTGGCTGGTCCTTTACTTTGGCAAGAAAGGGGGGTGGGGGCACTACCAGAGATGCATCCTATCACTGGGCCACCAGCTGGCCTGATTTGTGGGATACCAGCAGTCACCAGACCTTAGCCAGATATACACTGTTACCAATCAGGCAAAAGAACTCTCCCCCACCCCTCTCTTAACTAACAAAACCCTAACTTCAACCGAACTTAAGGGAGGGGGCCTAGCGTCCTCCGCCTCCCTGTCATGGACCTCCTCTCCCCCTCACACTATTATTACATCTAAGGGTGTCTTAACTGGCCATAGCCACCTCACTCCTCATCTTTAGTGACTCCCATTTCCAATTCGCTCTCTCGAGACACCCATTGCACAGGAACAGAAGGTTCCTATTCTTGAGGACCGTATCTCCTGCTCCTTTTTAGTCCCACTCATTCAACGTGGTATCATTCACAGAACATTTCGCAAGCAAATCCTCAGCATCAACAAATTACTTCCTTGCTATGTTTTTCGCAGTCATTGTTAAATATTGTTACGTAAAATGCAGCTACCATAGAGCCTTCCTCTTCTTGGGGGTTTGTTGGGGCCGTGCAGGCTGTCACAGCCTCTAGTGCCCCAAAGGTCCGCGATGCGGAGGTGATGTGGTCAGGCTATATGCGGTGGAGTTGATTTGTTTTGTGTAGGAAAGTCCTGGTGAGTACCATAAAGCCTACACACTCCAAAAGCTTATCAAACATTTGAGAGTTTCTGCCTAATGCTCAGTACTCACCTAAGGTTCAGGTGATCTTGATCTTGATGTTACAGGTGACTCGGGGGACGGTCGGCGATGCCGGGATCTTGATCTTGATCTTGATGCTACAGGTGACGCAGAATTTCTTCTGAGGCCTTTGTATCGGCAGCGCCTGTAGGGAAAATGAGAAAAAACAACAACACACAAACAACAAAGAGGGCAATCACCATCTTTCACACCACTAGTTCCTGCATCTAGCACACCACATTCTCTCCAGGAACTCTTTTACAGCCTCAATCATCCTTTCATTCGTCTCCCCACAGAGTCCTAGCAGCACCACCATCCATTCCCTTCCTGTCATCTCCACTCTGTCATGCCCCAGCTCCCTCAGCACCACTTGCATCATCTCATACCTGTCTCTGGCATACTTCACACACTCCAGCACCACATGCTCCACCGTCTCATCCTCTCCCATGTCACACATCTGGCACACTTTGCTGTGGGACTCAGACCATCTATAATTCCTTGCATTCACATCCATGCACTGTGCCCTAGCTCGGAAGAGAAGGCTTCCATCATACCACTTTTCATACATTGGGGCCTCTTTCTCTCTATACCATTCCAAGATACTCTTTTGCTCAATCCTATTCCTCCAGTCACTCAGTCCCACACCTTTCACTACTCTGTCTATCTCACTCCTCCACTTCCTTACACCCCATTCTCTACCCTCTCCATTTCTAACTATCATACTCCAGTCCTTCTCTAAGTGCCTTCCTTCTACCTGCTGAAAAGCCCAACTAGCTATTAGACCACTCTTCACCACCATCCTGACACACTTTTTCCCCCACTTGCTACTCCTGATATTCCACAGAAACACTTTTCTCACTATTCTAGCATCATTCATTCGCCCTAACCTAGCCTTATTATACCGTAGGGTCGCTTTTACATATCTTTCTCTAAAAGTGCTCCAACCCATGTCTCCCCTAAGAGCCTCTACTGCTGCATATCTAGGTGCATTAAGTGCCATTCTTGCAACTCTATTCTGCCCTATTTCTAACTTTTCTAGTTCACTTTCATTCCATGCAATCACATCGATACCATACATGATGCTCGGAACAGCCAGGGTTAAATAGTAGGGTACGTTGGACGGCCGCGCATGTGGGCGGGGAAACAACATGGCGACAAATGAGCCCAACAACCACAGTCCAGGGCGTGACCCAGTCTGCCTTTGCCCGCTCAAGAGTCAAGACATCTCCAAACATTCTCTCTCTCTCTCTCTCTCTCTCTCCTCGGTTTGGTTTTGATTTTATCTCAATTGATAATTGTTACACAATTCTTGTTGGGTACATATAAGCTTGCTGGTCTAAGGAAGAGGATATTTTCTACTTTCCTGGTATAAGGAGAAGTCTTGGCTCTCTCTCCCTCTCTCAATAAAACAAAATAACAGAATATTTGAAAAGGTTGCGGATTCTATAGGAAGTATAGACAGACAGACAGATAGACTAGAAAAGCAGAGGTCAGGTATTATCAAGGGATTGGGGGTATTCAGGTGCTGGGACATTTCACCACTCCCACCTCCACCCTCTCTCCCGTGATCGCCGCGCACCCGTACTCTGTGACGAGCAAAGACAGACTGGGCGAGAGACTGCCCCACAAGGGCTCACTTGCCGCCATTTTGGCTGATGCTCAGTAGGTGCACACATGCCCGTCCGACCCTACTAATAGACCCTGGGAACAGCCACGCTCTTCCAAACTTCTCGCAGCACGTCATATTTACTCGCTCTCATCCCTGCTGCACTTCCTAGCCGACCTACCCACTGACTCACCATGCTTATCTTCTCATTCTTTGTCTTCACGCAGCCAACCGGACTTATCCACATCCCCAGGTACTTGTATTCATGGTCTGTATTCATCTGTTTGTTGCATCTCGTTCTCACCTAGTCTCCATGCTGAGTTCCTCTCATCCTCTGACCCATTCACAACCATTACCTTGCTCTTTTCACTGCTAAACCTCACTCCAAAGTCTCTTCCATACCCATCTACAACATCAAACAAACTCTGAAGCTCTTCTGCCGACTCACTCATAACAACATCATCATCTGCATACAAGAGCACACATATCTTATCATTACCCACATTTACACCTGCATTCATTCTCCTCAATCTAGCAGCCAGTTCTTCTGTATATAAGCTAAAGAGGGTTGGTGATAATATGCAACCCTGCCTAACTCCTCTTTCACTCTTCACCCAGTCTGTTTCTACATCTCTTAGTTTATACTTAGCTCTTGTATCCACATACATACTTCGCACTATGTTAACTATCTTTGCACTTAACCCAATCTTTTCTAGCACTCTACCTACCATTTCTCTGTTCACCCTATCATATGCTTTTTCTATGTCTAGAAAAAGTACTGCGGTAGCTGCGGTGGCGAGTGGACATGTGTGTGCGGCGCTCCGTTTTAGGTTGTTGTTTTTATAGTTAGCGAGTGGTGTTTGTGCTTGGTGTCTGTGTGTGGTGCTTTTGAGTGTTAGTGAAGTGAAAGTGTGTACTGCAAGTGTTAGATTAGAGTGAAATAGTGGTTAGAATCAGTGTTTGTGAGTTAAAAGTATTTCGGTAGAGCGAGGAGAATAAGCTTGTAACCGTCAAGTTGACCTTGAAAGAGGATTAGTTGACCTCACTTAGGCCCCCCACCACCGAGGTTCCCCCACCCCGCCGTCACCAAGTATTTTTATTTGTTTGTTAGCTACGTATAGTGTTCTTGTGAATTATCAGATTGTAATTTAGTATGGCGGTAGCTACTGAGGTATATCAGAGTGTGATTGAGTGCGTGAAAGAGTGTGTTGAGGTGGGATTTGGCGAGTTTGTTGTGTGTGAGATGTGTGGGCATGACAGGAAGGTCGTTGATTTTTCTGAGTGTATGGTGTGTAGGCTCAAGAGCGAGAATTTAGTTATTTCTCTTGAGCACCGAAAATTGCGAGAGGAAATGAGAAAGCTAAGTGAGGGGAAAAGTGCGAACGAAGTTCTCATCTTTGAGTTGAAGGAGGAGGTTAAGAGGCTTGGGGAGGCAGTGGAAAAAATTAGGCCGAAGGTTGGACCTTCTGAGGGCGACAGGGTGGCTTGGCCCTCTGTCGGGAAGAGCAGAGTGGGGAAGAGGGAGCAGGCAAGCCAGACTGGGAAAGATAGTAGTCAGGATGGGCAGAGATGGCAGGTTGCGAGGGGAAAGAAAGCGGAGGCAGTTAGGGAAGATAGGACTAAACCTGTTGAGTGTGAAAATAGGTTCGGTTTGTTGGAGGGGGAGAGTGAGTGGAGTGAATGAGGTGGTTATGGTGAGTGAAAGGAGAGAGAAGGGGGTAGAGGAGAGAAGGGGGTAGAGGAGAGGAGGAGGAGGGTTGTGCCTAGAACACCTCAGGTGTGTGTGGTGGGTGACTCTCAGGTTAAATACTTAGATAGCACTTTCTGTGGGAAAGACAGGGATAGGAGGACGAACGTGTGTATGCCTGATGCAGGTGTGTAGGCAGTGAGTGAGGAGGTGCAGAAGAGAGTTGGGGGGATGGAGAGGGAGGGTGTAGTAGTTTTGCACATAGGTGGGAACGATGTCAGAGCAGGTGGGTCGGAGGAGTTAGTGGCAAGATTTCGGGAAATGTTAGGCAAGATAAGGGAGAATGGTAGGTGGTGTGTAGTGTCAGGAATCTTGCCTCGTGTGTATGTTAGCAGGTAATGGTTGTCTAGAGCCATTGGTGTGAATGGTCGGGTAAAAGGGATGTGTAAGGATGTGGGTGTCAGCTTTGTGGATGTATGGGATAGGTTCTATGGGCGAAGGGATTTGTATGCTAGGGATGGTGTGCATCTGAGTAGGAAGGGTGTGGATGTGCTGAGTGGATGTCTGGAGGTGGGAGTTGGGATGGAGTGTAGGGGGTGAGGTAGCAAATGCATTCCAGAAGAAAGATGTTAGACATAAATTAGATAGGATTAACAGAGATAGTGAAAAGATTAAGAAAGATTTCCAGGTGTAAATAGGAGAGAATAAGATTAGGATTCCAAATAAGGAGACAGCATCTAGGAAGGTAGCAGGACTTAAATGTTTTTATGTAAATGCCAGAAGTTTTAGGAACAAGAAGGACGAGTTATCTAGTTATATAGTTGAGGAGGACTTAGATGTTATATGTGTCACAGAGGCATGGGTAAATTAGGAAAAATTTAGGGAAAATAGGAAAGAATATGAAGTAGATGGATACATTATGTATTTATACCAGAAAATTGGTAGGATAGGTGGAGGAGTAGTTATTTATGTAAAAAAATCCTTCATTTCCAGTCAGGTTAAGGTAGATAACAGAGTAGAGTCCTTATGGCTGGATGTTAGAGTAAACAAAAGTAAGGTTATTAGAGTAGGAGCTTTATATAGACCACCTAACCAGTCAGCAGATGTAGAAAACCTTATGGTAGATGAGATAAATAGGGGGTGTACTAGTCAGACAATTATCTTAAGGGATTTTAATCTTAAGTCAGTAAACTGGGAGAGGATGGTAGGAGATGCTAGTGAAAATAAGTTTATGGAAAGTTTTCAGGATAACTATTTAGTGCAGATGGTAGATAAACTTACTAGGGGGAGGAAGGTTTTAGATATAGTACTAACAAATATTGAGCATTGTTTAAAGGAAGTTGAGGTAGGAGAGATTTTAGCAAACAGTGACCATCATATAATTAGATTTATCATTCATTCCAATAGGGATAATATAATGAATAAGACTAGAGTCCCAAACTATCAGAAAACCACATGGTCTAAAAAAAAAAAAAAAAAAAAAGGCAATTATGGTAGGTTACGTCAGTTATTAGGAGAGGTAAACTGGGAAGATAGTTTTGGAAATAAAACCGCACAGGAAGCCATTATGGTGGACTCACGAGATAGGTAGACAGATCAGAGAGAAGAAGAGGGCATATAGAGAGTTGCAGAAAAGTGGGGAAGATGTAGATTTGATTAGGTACAGACAGGTCAGGAATGATTTGAGTAAGGTTATAAAAAAAAAAAAGTAAAAGGCAGGCAGAGATAAAACTAGCTAGAGCTGGGAGTAAAGATCCCAAAAAATTATATAGTTATTATAAGGTCAGTGATAAAAGAAATAAGGATAGGATTGGACCACTCAGAAAAGATGGTGTAGTAGTGGATCAAAATGAAGACATAGTAGAATTATTGAATGGACAATTTTCTTCAGTATTTACTAGGGAAAGAATAGGAAATCCTGTTACAAACAGTGCGACGAGTAGTTTAAGAGCTTTAGAAAATATTGATATAAAACCGGGAATTATTAGGAAATTTATTCTTGAACTAGATGATAGGAAAGCTAGTGGTCCTGATGAGCTACATGCCAGAGTACTTAGGAAGGGTGTAGACAGTATTTCTGAAGCACTTAAGTTAATCTTTGAAAGATCACTTAGGTTTGCTGAGATAGCTCAGTAATGGAAGTTAGCTAATGTTACACCAATATTTAAAAAAGGTAGGAAGGATGATGCGAATGATTATAGACCAATCAGATTAACTAGTATAGTATGTAAGATAACAGTTCACCCAGTGTTATTACACTTGTATAACACCAGCTGGAGTAAAGGGGTTTTTCTAAAGATATGGAAACATGCAACACTCGTGCCCATCCCAAAAGAAGGAAAGGATCCAACCCATCCTAGTGCTTACAGGCCGACAAGTTTTCTGTCTTGTGTCAAGACAGTCATGGAAAGAATGGTTTATACCTGACGTGTGGTGGCTAGACAACAATAATCTCCTCCCTAGTTATCAGTTTGGTTTCCGTCCACAAAGAAGTACCAAAGATGTCCTCACGATTCTGCTGCATTCCATCCAGATGACATATCAGACCAAGACTGTGATGATGACTGTATTTATTGACTTACTGGACGCTTTTGATACTGCTTCCCATGGAGGGATCCTCAACAGACTGGCAGCACTTGGCATCCATGGGGCCCTTCTAAGATGGTTCCAAAGCTTTCTGGTAGACCGCACATTCTCTATCTCTATTGGTGGAAGCCTCTCCTCTACCTATCTTTTACTCAAGGGCGTTCCTCAGGGTTCAGTCTTGAGCCCTACCCTTTTTAATATTTTATTAAGTGATCTACCCACAACAACTGACTCCACCCTCTTAGTATATATGCAGATGACATCACCATGTCTAATTCCAACCACCCGTTGCATTGTCATTTGCCTGCCCCTTCACTACCAGCACGTGCTACAAGACAATCCTTGATCATGAATGACCGTTCCTTGTCTGTGAATCGATGTAATACTTCACAATTTTCCCGGTGTTTTATCCCAGTATCTGCTAGACTCTGGAATACAATTCCCAACGAGATTGTTAATTCTAGTAACATTGAAGCATTTAAAAAACGTGTGAATACCTTTCTTCTCTCTGAACTCACTACCTCTTAGATCTCTACCAATCTTCCTATTCTGTTGTTCATTCCTGTTACTTCCTTTCACTTATCGGTGAGGTGCCGCCCACTGGGCCTTTGGGTTTATGCAGTTATGCTTTCCAGTGGGTCGCCTTCATTGACCTCATAATAATAATAATAATAATAATAATAATGTAGAGGTGCAACACTTCAGGTAACCCAGGATAACATGCAAGCAGCAGTGCAGCATCTCCATCAGTGGACCAAGGATTTGGGACTCCAGATCAACCCTCACAAAAGTTACCTCATGTGCTTCACCAGGAAATGCGTTCCAGCTTTCCCGTCTATCAGTGCGGGAAATGTCAAACTACCATATGTAACCTCTCATCGCCTGTTGGAAATAATTTTTGATGGTCCTATTCTCACCTTCTGGCACCATGTATCCTCATTTTGCTCATCTTGCCTCAAGAAGGTGATGTTATGAAGAGGGTCTGTGGCATCAGCTGGGGAGCAGATAGGGATGTCCTCACATTTTACAGAACTTTCATCCACAGCAAGTTGCAATATGGTTCAGCTATATATGGAGGAGCATCTCCCACCACCCTGAGAAGACTGAACACCATTCAAAACACAGCTCTTTGAATAACCCTTGGGACATTTGTTTCTTCACTATCTCTTCAATTCATGCAGAAAGTGGTCTCCTCCCCCTCAGCTATACCCGTCACATGAAGATGTGCAATGCAGTCTACAGAATCTCCCCCTGCACAAACACCCACCCCACTCCCTCTAATACTCACCGAGATTCTTGCAATCCCAGGCTCAACATCACTTTGGAAAACAGTTCTCCTCCATACCTCCTCACTTCCACTCCCTGCTCTCTCCAGTTCTACTTCGCTAGTCTCTCCACCCCAACATGGGTTGACATTTCTGCATCAATCTTCCTGGACCTAGTCAACTTTCGTAAAAGCATAGACCCGCCTCAACTTGCTCAACAACTTTACCTGGCCAAACAAGAGGAATACAGTAAAGTCCCGGGTTACATCGGTCTCGAGTTACGTCAAACTCGTAGTTACGTCAGTCCACTATAAGGCAATTTAAGATTAAAAAAATTGAAAATTTATAAATCGTAAAGTGCGGGATTTATTGTTATTGTTGGTGGTTGCCCGCCACACAGCCCGCCTCATGCTTGAAAACAATAACACCCTGCCTCACTTCCACCACACCGTCGCCCCTGGCAAGAGTGTTATCCTACTTCTGCGTTTACTAACTCAAGTTCTTAGTATCTTGCTCAATGGCACCAAAGAGAAAACTTCTTAGTGACAGCAGTGATGCTAAGAAAAGGAAAACCATTACGCTACAAGAAAAAATGAGGACATAATTAAAAGACATGAGAAGGAAGGCAGCAGCTGTGTGTGAGGGAGGGAAGAAGAAAATGGGAAGCCCGTTACCATGACAACGGGGAGGTTGATGACCTTGAGGGCTCGCACACCCATCACAACAATAACAACTCCGGAGCCTTCGCCTAGGCCACACGACACTCGCAGCTGACTTGCACCGTCTGCTGATCCCTATTGCCCTTTCCTATTGCATTTCCTGCCCCGCTGCCCACGCTTCTACTTCCACAGCACTGCACTACGCTCCCAGCTGTCCACCCTGGGCGTCAACATTCGACCTGCCCACCCTTCTGGCGGCCTCAGGCGTCCACCCCTCTCTGCAACCTGCAGTCCTTCGCGTTCGTGGCCCTAATCAACAACAAAAACAAGCTTGTGTTTCATATTCCTACATACTTGTAAATAATATAACAATATAACCTTTAACTTACCTGAATGACCATAAACAATGATTGGTTGAAAACTCCATAATATGCTTTGAAATGTACGGAAACTCGAGTTACGTACAAAATCGACTTACGTCATGTTTCAGGAACGTAACTCTGACATAAACCGAGACCTTACTGTACTATGCACCCTATACACCCATTTTCACTGATGGATCCCATTGTCCCCAGAAAGAAAGAACCTCATCTGCGATATATTTTCCCATCCTGAACATTTGCAGGACCTGGCTACTTTCTCCACACCATTGTTCCCTGGCTGCCAAACTCCATGCAATACTGAATGCACTGAGGCATTTAACACTCTTAGCACCCACCAAGGTAGTGATTTATAGTGACTCTCGTTCAGGACTGGCACTCATCAGTAACAGGCTACCATAAACCTACACAATGCTACTGCATGATATCCAAGCACTCCTTTACCATCTGCAGACAAAAGGGTGGATTATTCTACCGTTGATTCTCTCTCATGTAGGTATCAGAGGCAATTAAATTGCTGATCAGGCAACTATATAGGAACATCACCCCTAATACAGAAAACTATCTACAACTGGAACTCCGTGAGACACGATGACTCGTCAAGAAGATCCATAGACAGAGGTGGGACAGAGACCTCACAACTTTACTACAGACTACTGCCTTAGGTACAATCACATCTGACACATCTCCATCACCTTGGGCACGCTCCAACCAACATCGTCTTGATGTGGCTTTACTCAGGCTAAGAACAGGACACTGTGGGCTGCAGGCCCATAAACACCGTCTGCATCTCGCTGACAGCCCACACTGTCAGTGGCACCTACATCAAGAGTAAACAACTGAACACTTCCTTCTCCACTGCCTTCATTTCCACAGTCTCTGAATGACCCTTCTGTCCAACCTGTCCACTTTAGGTGTGTAACATCTGACCAAGGCCTTGCAGTTCTACTGGATGGAGCAAGATTTGACTCTTCCTTCATAAAACAATCCTGGAGAGGACACAGGACTTTATCACTAAAAGTGGACAACTCTTTTGCATAGAGATAAATGGCTGTAGCTGCATGGTAGTTGCATACCTCTTACTGTACACAACTCTGCAAGTGCAATAACCAACAACAACAACATGCTCGACTCATCCACAACCCTTACAGAGATATCGTTCTGGCTCTTCTCCCTTGGTAGGCTACAGAATATCATGATTACGATGTTATAAATAAAATATCAAAAGAGAGAGACAACGCGGAGGGATGAGTTGGGGAGAGTTCTTTCACTAGATTGGCAAAAGTTTATATCTGGCTAAGATCTGCTGGCGACTGCTGGCGGACCGCCAAACCGCACCACTGAGATTTAAATGACGGGATGTCTGTACTATTGTAGTGCCATTTCTTCTCCCTCCTACCTCCTGGGACTTCAACGCCCACCACCATTTCAAGATGAATTCCAGTGCGAGGTGAGTTTGGGAATCGAGCTTCGCTCACTCCTTGGACTCGAGTACACAGCACGTAGTGACTACCAGGCGCTGGATTCGCCAGACACTGCCTTTTACGAGTCCCAGCGAGTCTGGGAGCCGTGAGGCGTGTAGAGTCATGTAGATATTGAATGATTGATTGATTGATACATTTATTGTTGCATTAATAAATAAATACAACAAAGGAGGATGGACCTTGCCACCCACCCCCTGGGCAAAGACTTAAGGTTAAACTATCAAAAATATAACAGTAGACAGTATACATAACAAGAATACAAGTACTTCAATAAATAAATACAGATATTGCACACCTTATTGCCTAAACATCCTAGTCTGGGAGCAAACTGAGGATATTCCCTGAGTATATCCCTGAGAGTGGTTGAGTCTAGGAGATGGTCAATGAGACTATACAAGTCATGTTGACCTTGTGGCCTAAATTTAGCAATGAGAGGACATTCCATGATATAGTGATGCAGAGTGTGTCCCCTTGGTGCAGCACACAGCACACACCAGGGGAAGCACTGACTTCCCAAAAGTATTTGTAGCCTAATTTGAGCCTCATTGCCACCCTGTCATGTGATGCAGTGTGTCTCCCATAGGTCTAAGCACAGCTCTGGGAGACACGTGCATATTGAAGACTAGTGCTACTGCCCCTATGACAACAAAGCTCTAACTGATCACTAATGCTACTATGTACAAAGTCCTTAATGCTACTCTTTAACATAACCCAGAGTGTACTCAGTGCCAGGGTTATATATTTGCATATGTCAGTGATATAAATAAACAAATTTTTAATGCATTTATCATATTCATTCACGATCAAAATGAAGAGTAAGATTAAAAGACATTGTAAGTGATAAGTCTATAAGTAAGTCTTTGTGGGTGGGCAATTCGTATTTAGGGTTAAGTCCATGAACTAAATTCCTGCTGAATCCTTTGTCTTCCACAACAGATAGTGGTTGCAGGTCTTCCACTATCATTCTGCTGACTACCAGCTCATCAAGTTCCTTTTTTGCCCGAGTAATTTTTATAGGGCTGAGCTGAAGTAGATAACCTGGCAGCATTTTCAGACCGTCACATTCACTGTCCTCCTTTAGTTCAGCATGTTCAGGATGTCTCGTGCAGAGATATTTCAACATGTTGGAGGTACCACCACAAAACTTTAGAACATCTTTACGCACCAAACATGTGACACTCTGCGTCATTATATCATGGAATGTTCTCTCATTGCTAAATTTAGGCCACAAGGTCAACATGACATGGCCTCATTGACCATCTAGACTCAACCACTCTCAGTTAGGGATATACTCAAGGAATCTCCTCAGTTCACTCCCAGACTGTAGGATGTTTATGCAATTAAGATGTACAATATCTATATTTATTTATTTAAGTACTTGTATTCTTATTGTATATAGTGTCTATCTACTTTTGATACTTTAACCAAGTCTTTGCCCACGGGGTGGATGGCCAGCAAGTCCTCCTTTGTTGTATTTCATTATTAATGCAACAACAGATGTATCAATCAATCCACATGTTGTTGTTGTTGTTGTTGTTGTTTTCGGAATTCGACGATCCCACAGATCCTATGAGCCCTGGTGGAGGCCTGTGAGGTGATCACAGGCGGGGAAGTTGTCCACACTTCTTCAGAAAGACGCAGGTGAGGCGGAGAACCGCAGCTTGGTGTGAGGAGTGGATGCCCGCCACCGCCAACAGGATGGGGAGGTCAAAGGTAGACACACCCAAAGCAACAAGGTGATCACGGAGCACAACACGATGGGAGTGGAAGCGGAGGCAGTGTAAGAGGAAGTGTTCGATGGTTTCCTCGACTGTCCTGCACCAGGGGCAGTAGGGGTCTGGTGATAGACCCAGGCGATGCAGGTGTGCTGTGTCTTGTGTGGCCCAGACGGAGGCGGGTGAGTGCTACATCTATGATGCGGGACTGTTTTCTGACCCAAGGCTGTGGAGATGAGTCGCTACGGTAAAGGCCCATAGAGGTGATTCGGAGTGCGGTGTTGAGTGAAGAGTCTCAGGATGAGTGGCAGAGGCGAGATATGAGCTGTTTGGCAGAATGAGGATGGAGGGGTAGGGGGGTAATGTTTACATGGGTTAAGGCCATCTTGGCAGCAGCATCCATCACCTCATTCCCCCGGATGCTGCTGTGGGAAGGCACCCACTGAAGGTGATATCCCACCCAGTGTTCAGGAGATGGAGGAAGGCGCTCTGGATGGAGTGGACGAGGGTTGTGGCGGAGGATGGCTGCCGCGATAGGAGGAGAGAGAGAAATGAGCAGGAGTCGGTGTAAATTACCACCATGGACGTCGAGTGAGAGGTGCGGAGGTAGATGAGGGCCTGGAGAAGGGCAAAGAGCTCCGTGGTAAGGACATCTGTGTACTCAGGAAGCCTCCATGTCTTACAGATAGCAGTACTGGCATCATATATAGCTGCTGCCGAGGAGGGCAGGGAGGCATCTCTGGAGCCGTCCGTGTAGATCTTAAGGTTGTGGTGATAAATGGACCGGTCCAGCTGTTGGAAGTGGGCTGCTGCTAATCCACTCACAGTAGGGGTTGACAGGCTGTGGAGGTGGTGGTGGTAAGTGGAGAATGGTTAGGCTGAGCAGGGCACGCATTATTAGTGGCTGACGGGCAGTGGGGAGCCATACAGGAGCTTGCTGATCCACCCCTGAGTTGGAGTGGAGGGTAGAGAGGGGATGGGAAGCAGGCAGACCCAGTATCCTGTAGTATTGTTGGCACAAGGTCATCCGTCTGTGGGTGGACAGTGGAGGAATACCACTCTCTGCTTGTAGAGAAACAACTGGGGAGGATCTCATGGCCCCCATACAGATTCTCAAGGCAGCGTTCTGAATGGGGTCAAGCTTTAGGAGGTTGGAGTAGGAAGCTGACCCATAGAAGCAGCTGGCATACTGGATTTTTGCCCTGATGGTGGTCTTATAGTAGTGGAGGAGCAGGTCATGACTGGCTCCCCAGCGGATGCCAGCTATTCGCTTCATCACATCCAGGCGTTTGTTGCAGGAGGTTTGGAGATAACTGATGTGATTTACCCAGGAGAGGCGAGGGCCATCCAGCCGCAGTCCGAGGAGGGCGTGTGAGGTTGAGTATGGAACAGCCTCCCCACTTAAGGTGACGGTAGGTGGAGTTGGAAGCTTTCTCATGGTGAAACACATGAGAGGTTTTTGAGGCACTAACTTGTAGCCCCCAGGTTGTCATCCATGCACCCAAGGCGGTGGCAGCCTCCTGCAGGTGATCCTGAGCCTCGGAAAGTGTGGGTGCTCGACTGACGATGGTAATGTCATTAGCATAGAGGAGAAGGTGAGAGTGGGTAGGAACCTGTAGGTCAGAGAGAAGAACATTGAACAGAAAGGGGCTGAGAATGGATCCCTGAGGGACGCCACAATGAATTCCTTGGGAAGGTGACAGTGATGCACCAACAGCCACTTGGAATGAGCGACCGGTGAGGAAGTCGCGCACCCAGGCAAGGTTGGTGCCAGTGATGCCCATGAGTGCCAGCTTGTACAGGATGCCCTCATGTGGTGCCGAATCAAATGCGCCCTCCAGGTCAAGAAAGAGGGCTGTCATGACTTGACGCTGGCGGTAAGTGTCACAGATGTGATACTCAATTTGCCCCAGCACATCCAGGGTACTCCGGTGAGGGCAGAAGCCACACTGCTCCTCTGCTAGCTTGTTGTTAGCTTCTAACCACCAGGTGAGGCGGGTGTTGACTAACCTCTCCAGCAGCTTCCCGATGCAGGAGAGGAGGCTGATGGGCCTGTATGCTGAGGGGAGTGTATGATCCTTTCCAGGCTTGTGGATGGGGATGAGGATGGTGAGTTTCCAGGTGGATGGAAACTGCCCTGATTGCCAGCTGCTGTTGTATATTTGTAGGAGGCAGGCACGTAGGGGTGGGGTGAGATGGCGGATGAAGTCGTATGGGACTTTATCAAGGCCTGGCGCCTTTCTGGGTTTTAGTGTAGCTAAGGCTGAGGAGAGTTCATGAGGCTTGAATGGTTGAGCAAGGGATGGGAGAGCTGTAGAGGAGACGGCAGTTTCAATAACTGAAGTAAGGGTTGGAGGCGGACGAAGAGGAGGAGGTAAACCAATCTTGAGGTGGAAGTGTTCTGACAAGATTTTTGCTTTTTCAGGGTCAGCCAGTGGGGTAGAATCATCATCAGAAAATGAGATGTTCTGAGATACCAACTTGCCCTCCATGGAGTGGAGAAAGGACATGGTACGCTTGGGAGAGGAGCGGAAGGAAAGAGTGGAGCAGTGCAGGTCCCATGCATTCCGCTCTGCCTTGAGGATGGTCTTGGCACAGATGGCGTCCAGGCAGCGGTAAACATGGCCAGCCTGGATAGTGGGGGTCCTACGCCACTGATTCCAAGCCTGGCGATGGTCCTGTACTGCCTGCGCACAGGCTGCATCCCACCAGGGCTTCCCAGGGCAGCGTGGATGACGACGAATGGTGAGTGGGAAGGCAGCTGTGCCAGCCTCGGATAGCACCCCAGCAATGGTTGTTGCGGCTTCATCCAGGGGAAGATGTTGGGTGTCCAGTGAGGAGGGAAGCACAGCCACATACTGGGGCCAGCCAGAAGAATTGAGCCTCCAGCGGGGCATGCAGCCAGGTTGGGGCCGTGGGGAGACTTGTGGGAGGGAGGCGAGGAGAGGGAGGTGGTTGCTGCCCATGTAAGGTCCAGTGCGGAAGGTGGAATCCTTGAAGGTAGGGTCTCCAAGGAACAGGTCAAGCACCGAGGTGGCACCAGTATGAGGATGAAACCTGGTCGCTAGTCCGGGAGGGCTGAGGAGGGATACATGTGTTAGATCTAGCAAGGCTTGGAAGAGAGCGTTGCCAGAGGTGTTGTGATGGTGAGGTGGCAGGTCAGGCTCCCAACATGTATGATGGGCGTTAAAGTCCCCCATTATAAGCACTGGAGGCTGCAGGGTGGAGAAGTAGCGCAGAAACTCTCGGTAAATAGCTGCACCCCCAGGATTGTAGCAGACTGCCACCGTGAGCCAGCTACCACCAAGTCCAACCTTGGCAGCAACAACCTCCAGACGCCCATCTTGAGACTGGGGGATAGGGAGAGGCGATGAGACGAGGGAGTCATGGATGGCGAGAAGGACTCCTCCTCCACGTCCTTGACCATGATCTTTGCGGATGATGCTGTAGCCCAGAAAGGAGAAGGAAAGATGGGGAAGCCAGGTCTCACATATGCCGACCACAGACGGGAGGGTGTCACCTAAATAGGTTAGGAGTTCCTGAGTTTTGCGAAGAAGGGATCGGGCGTTCCACAACATAAAGGAGAGGGCCATTACAGGAAGAGAGTAGTCAGGATTGTGGAGACAGAGGGCCAGAGGGTGGTGATGATGTCCGGGAAAGACACTCCTTTCTGGTAGAAGTGGTAGCCATGCCAAATGAGGTCGAGGATGCTGGGGAGGAGCTCAGATACAGAGGAAGAAGTAGTCAGTGGCTGTAGGCTTGGTGGAGTCCTGGGGTGGAGAGGAGGGTCTAGAAGGTGGAGGTGAGTTAGAATACTGGCCAGGTGCTTGATGAGGATGATGGCGGGGTGTCTCTGGGTGACGAGCATTTCTGGGAGGGTGGTAGACCTCGGCCTCAACTGTTACAGGCAGGAGCCCGGGCTCAGCATCAAGGTATTGGGGTGGATGGAGGAGGCTGTACACCCGAACGCCTACCTGGCTTCCTCCGATGGTGGGCAACACGGGTAGCAGGTGGTGTAGGGATGTGAGAAGTAGGCATGGTTTCCTCTTCCTGGGCGACAGTAGCAACTTCATTGGGTGCATCTTGTAGAGCAGCAAACCTGTTCCCTGTGGCAACAGAGGCGAAGGAACACCCTGGCTCAACAACCCGAGCAGCCGAGCGGGTTGGGATGGTAGGAGCAGGGGCGGCTGGTGTAGGAGTCTGCCGCTGTGGTCGAGGCAACTGGAGGGCCCTCAGCTGCTTGTTAATTTCAGGGAGGGGTTTACCGTCACTCGCCAGGCAGGTGTAGAGCTGCTGGGCATGGAGGTTGTGGGGGCAATGGAGTGACCGGGGCCCATGGGAACCCCGACACTGGAAACAGTGGAAGGGCTTGTCACATACCTCGCCCTTGTCGCCTTTCCGGAAGGGGTTGGAGCTACTACAGCGGGCACAGTGGACCGAGAACCTGCAGGTATTGATGGAGTGCCCTAACATAAGGCACCCTGGGCAGCGCAGGATGGGGAGGAGAATGGAGAGTGGGTAGTACACCAACTGGTCAATGGCTACCTTGCTGGGTGGGGAACCTCTCACCTTGAGTCTAAGCCACTTCCCAGTGGTGAAGCGTGGCAGGCTATGGGGTGGAAGCCAAGTTCCACCACCTCATTGCCCTCCAGGACACGGAAGCCGTCCCGGACCTCCTCAAGGGTGGTGTCGTCTGCCAGGGGTCCCACCTTGGCGTAGTGGTAAGTACCACTGTGCCGGTCTGCTCTACGGCAGGTAACAGGCCACTCACCTAGGTTGAAGGAGGACAGCTGTAACATGGAGATTTTGGGGAGGTTGTGGGCCCATACCGCCAGTATTAAGGACGAGCCATTGCCTAGGGAGCGGGTCTCCCCCTCGAGGATGTATTTCCCAAAGCCGGAGTCGTGGAGGACACGGGAAACCTTGGCCGGGTTGGCGAAGAGACGCCTCCCTTTCGTACCTCGGAGCAGGAACGAGGCCTTAATGTACTCGTCCAGGGCTTGGGGGTGATCCTGGGCAGTGCAGCAGCGGGACCTTTCCGGGCTGTCATCAGGGGGCATGTCAGGCTGCCCACGCTTGCCCGGAGAGATGGAGTCCCGCATGTCTACGTCTCCATCACGGGAACTCTCCGTGTCAAGTCTCTTCTTCTCCTGTGTTATCTCAAGAAAGTAGCTGTCTCACACCGGGACACAAAGGAAGGCAGAGCAGCTCAAGCAGTGGGTGAACCGGCGAGCTGTTGCCTTGTACAGGAAAGCGGGGAAGAGGTGTCTGCTCATCAATCCACATAGGAACAGTTCAGATTTTCTTGGGTGTCATGGCTTACAAAAACAAAGCTGTTATTTTGTCACGTTTGTCTTAAAAAAAAAAAAGGTTGGTAACCGCGCAAGTTTGATGAGTATGTGATTTGTATACATTTAACTGTGTGCTTGGAAAAAAAATGCAATTTCATATTTAGATATATGATAATCTAAGAAAAGAGGATTTGCAGAACAAGTGAATGAAGAGGCAACTATCACAAATCTTCCCCTTGGAGCGATTTAGCCTATTATGAACTGCGTTCGAGATGGGCACCCAATTTATTTACCTAATTATGTTACCAGACATCTGCCAATGAGCACGCAGAAAAAAAAAATATGGCAACACTAAAACGGTGCTGCTTTAATATTCGTGCAGGGATAACATTCATGCAATTTCAGTACGTTCTTCTTCATTTTAGCAGTATTTTATCAGACGTATTTTGTTTCATAATTACTTCTTAAATATATTCTCTAATATTTGATATAATGAGGCGCCGTACAAATTAAAAGTCGTTTGGACTTTTATACTTACTTATTCTTTAAGTACTCCCAAGTCTTCTTCAGCTGATGAGTATTCTTGGGCTCCGCCGTGGAGAAACATACATTGAAGTTCTTTATTGTCTCCCACGCGGCTTTTCTCTCCAGTATACTAGTTTAGTTTGAAGGTTTCGTGTGTACCACAGGGTGATCTCTAATTTGTCTCACGAGATACAACTTCTGGGCGTAAGAGAGTGGTGTGCCTTTTAGGTCCCTGGTAGCCATGGTGGTGTTGAGCTGCGAGAAGCGTGTACACTCCAGCATGAACTGTTTGAAAATGGCGCTTTGTTTACATCAGCTGATACACAGGCCTGCCAATCTTCTACGAGGAGGGGTACCAACACTTGCGAATCGTCCGCATTTCTATGGGATGCTAGAGTACGAGTATCGTTGTCTACCTAACAACACACGGGTCGGTGCGCCAGCGTTTAAGAAATCAAAACTTAGGTTTCGGGTGCTACCACACCACAGTGGTGTGCTGACCTACGAAACGAATTTTTAGATGTTTAAGAAAGCGGCCGTTGGTTCCCAGACGTTGTTGTTGTTAAACTTTGGACTTGATTCCGGACTGTTCCAGCCCAGCGTATACAGACTCCCTCTTGTCCCTCCACCTCTTACGGTCTCGTCACCCGTCTTCTTCCATAGCCCATGCCATCCAGCGCGCCCTCTTCCACCTCACGTCAAAAAGCTGGGAGGTGATCCTGCAATGGGTGCCTTTCCACTCGAAAATCAGACGGTACGAGGTCGCCGAAGCCGCGTCCAAGATGGCCCTCTCGGAGGTAAACATTACGTTCTTCCCTCTACCACTTTCAACAGCCAAGCGCCTCATCTCCCGCGCTTGCCGCTCCTCGTGGGACCAATCGCTCTGCTCTGCTCTCCGCATCACCTCTCTGGGCCTGTACCGTGTTGATTCCTCCCCCAGTCCTGGGTAAGGAAGACCTCCCGTGCCCCTGTGACTAACGTACTTTCGCCTCGAACAAAACACTTCACCTCCACAGATTGCGTTCGGTCTCCGACCTTTACTGCTCTTGTGCAGGACCACCGAGGGAACCATTGAACATTTCCTGCTGTACTACCAGCGCTTCCACTCCCACCGAGTCCTCCTCCGAGTGACCACCTTTGACCTGCCCAACCTGCTGGCGGCAGCGGGTGTCCACCCCTTACGGCAAGCGGCTGTCATCCGCCTCACGCGCCCTTATGACACCCTCACAGGTAGACTCCACGGCTCATTCGACCATCTTGTTTGTCGTGGCCCAAAACAACAACAACTGAGGAAAATTACTCGTTGAAGTCTGTGTCTGGCGCGGTGTTGATTTTTTTTTTTTTTTTTTTTCTGGTAGATTTTGAGGCACTGGCCCCGAGACCGTGTGTTCGGTTGGCAGCCCTGCCTCACCTCTGCTCTCGCTCAGCCCCGCTGAGACACAGATTCATCAATAAACATTTATATTTACTGCTTCATCCCAGGATGTAAATGAAATTCGTGTAACTTGTGTCGTTACTGAGTAAAGTGAATAAATATAAATGTTTGTTAATGAATCTGAGTCTCAGTGGGGTTGTTATATAATTTTGTTTTAGGGCAGGGGTTCCTTGACACGTCATGTATTTGAAGGGTTACGGGAGGATAAAAAGGTTGAGAAATGCTGCCTTATTCATTACCATACTCTCTCTCTCTCTCTCTCTCTCCTTATTCATTTTCATATTTTCTCTCTCCTTATTCGTTATCATATTCTCTCTCTCCTTATTCGTTTTCATATTCTCACTCTCCTTATTTGTTTTCATACTCTCTCTCTCTCTCTCTCTCTCTCTCTCTCTCTCTCTCTCTCTCTCTCTCTCTCTCATTTTTCATATTCTCACTCTCCTTATTTGTTTTCATATTCTCTCTCTCTCTCTCTCTCTCTCTCTCTCTCTCTCTCTCTCTCTCTCTCTCTCTCTCTCTCTCCTTATTCATTTTCATATTCTCTCTCTCCTTATTCATTTTCATTTATCTCTCTCTCTCTCCTTATTCATTTTCATATTTTCTCTCTCTCTCGCAGACCAATAGCGTGGCTTCATATATGGGAAAATCTTTCTAATACGTCTGTGTCACTTACAGTAAGGGAATTCACATATTTTGTAGAGGACTATGTTGGCTTGTAGTAAACACAACAGTTTTGGTGGGGCCGCGTCTATGGTGGCTATAAATGGGACGAAAAGGTTTCTATACCGCACAGAATCTAAGTCCCACGGACCTCCATCACACTCGGAAATGAACAGTACACTGACTTGCACCTTGTTTATAGCTGGGGTTTGTGGGTAACTGGTGAATAGGATTCTTATTGTGTCTATAGTTCTTTTGTCCAATGACGTGCCACCATCTCTTAACACCACGAGCTGCGCCAATGGGTATTTGCTATATGTAATCGTAAGCGGGGCACAGCTGGGCAGACAGGTGGACAGAGACATCTGTGTGTGCAGTTCAACTATGGCCACCAGTGACATTAGTTGTAAAGGTTGCGAATTTGATTACTGGGAAATTATCGCTCCTGCGATGCAAGTCAGTGTACAATCATGAAGAGGACCAGCCAGGACCTTCATCCTTTCGTTAAAGTATTGTGAGGAGGGGTATTGGTAGAGGTGGGCATATTGTGTGAAGCTATAAGAGAACCGGTGTGGAGGGGAGGGAAGCTGCCCCAAAGCAAGGATATGTTATGTAAGGTGTATGTTAGGGTTAGGTTAGTGTTTAAGGGGTGTCCGAGGGGGCGCAGTTAGGTTAGGTTAGCGTTGTAGGGGGTTCCGGGGGAGCCCCTCCCCCAGTTAGGTTAGTGTTGTAGGGCGGGTCTAGGGGGGGCCAGCCCCCCCCGGTTATGTAAGGTTACGTTAGGTTAGGTTTAAGTAAGGGTTAGGTTGGTGTTGTAGAGGGGGTCCAGGGGGGGACAGCCCCCCTGGTTAGGTTAGGTTACGTTAGGTTAGATTTATGTTAGGGTTAGGTTAATGTTGTAGGGGGTTTATGTAAAACTTCTCTATATTTAGGGATATTTTCGAACATTTGGGGAAATTTCCATAGATTTTTCAAAATCCATATATCACTCAAATATGCCTGCCCCCCTAAAACCCCCAATTCCCCACAGGACCCCAAGCTTGCTGGGACTGAGGAGGGATAACTTTAGTGAAAATTATTCTTGAATTTTTTTATTTTTCCAAAATTTTCCTTGAAAACGGCGGTTTTTGTCTAGATTTTTCCGACCCCCATATTTCGCCTATTTCGGCTTCCCCCCCATACCCCCGACTCCCTACAGGCCCCCAAGCTTGTTGGAGGGGTTAGGGGGGGTGTGGATAGAGAATAGGGGGACGGATGTATTATAAAGAATTACCCATATATGTGACGTCAAATCAGCTGGGTGGAGGAGCTGCGAAGTGGGAGCCGGGAATCGAGGCGAGCGCGCGGCACGGCTTCTCGGGGCCAGTGCCTCAAAATCTACCAGAAAAAAAAAAAAAAAAATCAACACCGCGCCAGACACAGACTTCAACGAGTAATTTTCCTCAGTTGTTGTTGTTTTGGGCCACGACAAACAAGATGGTCGAATGAGCCGTGGAGTCTACCTGTGAGGGTGTCATAAGGGCGCGTGAGGCGGATGACAGCCGCTTGCCGTAAGGGGTGGACACCCGCTGCCGCCAGCAGGTTGGGCGGGTCAAAGGTGGTCACTCGGAGGAGGACTCGGTGGGAGTGGAAGCGCTGGTAGTACACAATCCTTTCAACTTGAATACCATTGCAAATTGAGCTGGTTTATTAGAGTTATTTGATTGGTATTGAGAGAGATCTTCAAATCCATCAATTTTATCTGTAACACTATTGTAATGTAGTCCAGATTTGAGGGATACTGCATCAAATACAATACCACATCATTTATCTTGTGGTTTCATAGATGTTGTTTTCCTTTTCAACAATTTGAATACTGAATCGTTCCAACCTACATTGAAACTGATTTTATGTAACCAGTAACGTATCATTCTAGGTGTGGGAAGAGCAAAGATTTCTGAGAGAAATCTATAGCAATGAGGGCTTTTAAAATATAATGCAAGGGCTAATAATTTCTTTGCTTCAGAGGATACTTTCGTCCCTTTTTTGCCACACCTGATAATTTCATCTGGTTGGTGAAAAAGTCCAGAGCTTGACCTTTTAATAATTTGGCAGCATAATTCCACATGTATAAGGAAACATTTATTTTTCTACCTTCTTGATATTTTTTAAAAATTTCTAATGATGCCATTTGTTTTGTCATTCGTCTGACTTTTGATCTGTATTTATTTAACAATTTTGTTTGTTTACCAACACATTTTCTTTTATTTCTAACTTTCGATGGTGGTAGGACTGTTGCTGTTTTGCATGGAATTAGAAACAACCAATGAGTGACACTTAAAACATATGTACTATATGAATAGTAATTCCACCATCTGGATGATTGTGAATTCAATTAACCAAATCTAACAAATTAACACACACATTCATACTTATTCACAATAAATGTGGTGGAAACAACAAAACTCATCAGTATCAAATACTACTTGTATGAATGATTACATTACTGTGTGTCTATTCAATAGTGAGAAAAATAAGGTTAATGTTATTATTTGTCAATTGACATCTTGAATAATCTATAGCTGCAGATTATGATATCCCTAAATTATTATATTTTATTATCTTATGTAAGCTTTTGATAATGTTAGGTGAATATTAAAAACAAATTTGACTTTTTAGTTGACACATATGGTGGCTTTAGAATATTTCTTATTTTTAATTCTAGAAAACACATTGCATCATTCTTTCAAAATTAATTATAAAATCTTAAATGGGTCATTCATAAGTAAGGTCAATAAGTTTCCTAGCAATGGTCTTCAGTAAATATGATGTATCCATTGGCTCAAAACTTCCAAATAATTCAATATGGGCTCAAGTAGCTACTATATTGTGCCAAAAACCATACTTCCATCATTACCTACATGATCAGTTTGGCTGCATCTTGCACCTATCAACTAGACTTTCGACAATATGTAAATTACAGTAACTAAATGAATGACAGTAAACAAAAAAAATTGTTCTTACCTTCACTATGCTCTTCAGAAACATTGTGTGATGATGATTGTGGTAGAACTCTATCAGTCACAACTGGTTCCACCACACCCTGAAGCTCAGCAGCAACAGGTAGTTCACAAGATTTACCAGTGTTGGCAGCCTCAGTGTCCACTGGAAGGAGTGCATCTGGTTCTGTTAACATAAAGTCAATTAGTTGTCACATCACACTGAGACACAAAGAAACTCCAGTAAATGTTGATAAATGTAGAAGCAATTGTTTCACAAGGTAGGTAGCTATATGGAAAACAAAAGGGCAGACAATATATTTATTAAAATTTAAATATCGAGCAGTTATTGTGGTCATGTACACTATCTATGGAGATATAGCATTGAAGTAAAAGGACGTAATTATAGGTACCTATTTACGCATATAAGTAAAAAATAAAGGCCACCTGTAAAGTGATATCAATATAGTGAAGTGGCAAGAATGTTCTTGTATGGTACCTATATTGCATGTGATCATATGTGAACGTAAGGCTAAAAATTATAAGGAAGTTATAAATTAATATCACTGCATAAAAACTTGAACAATGTTTCACAAGCACAGTAGCTAGTAGTCGGTATTAAGATCCTTTAAAGAAACTTCCTTTCTTTCCTCACACCTAAGCATGATAACGTAACACACCTTGTGGCTGGGTGTTTTGGTCCTGTGGCACTTCCCAACCAATGTCAACTTGTGTGTTGCTGTTGTTGGTGCTCATGTCCTCAGTTACCAATACTACAAGAAAACCATACTTATCAAAAAGAGTCTTGATTTATCATTATACATAAACTGTGTGTAATTCACTGTATGATCTGCTGCAGTCTCTGACGAAACAGCCAGACGTTACCCTACGGAACGAGCTCAGAGCTCATTGTTTCCGATCTTCGGATAGGCCTGAGACCAGGCACACACCACACACCGGGACAACAAGGTCACAACTTCTCGATTTACATCCCGTACCTACTCACTGCTAGGTGAACAGGGGCTACACGTGAAAGGAGACACACCCAAATATCTCCACCCGGCCGGGGAATCGAACCCCGGTCATCTGGCTTGTGAAGCCAGCGCTCTAACCACTGAGCTACCGGGCCGTGTGTGTGTGTGTATTTACCTAGTTGTACCTAGTTGTAGTTTTACAGGGCCTGGGCTTTATGCTTGTGTGGCCCCGTCTCCATATCTACACTTATCCAATCTTATTTTAAAAGTGTGCACACTCATTGCCGACACTACTTCTTCATCTAAACTGTTCCACGTCTCAATACATCTCTGCAGGAAACTATGTTTTTTTAATATCTCTTAGACATCTTCCTTTTCTCAGCTTTTTACTATGCGATCTTGTGCTTCGGATGTCATATTCTTCTCTCAGGATCAGTTTCTCATTATCCACTTGGTCCATTCCGTTGATCAATTTATAAACTTGTATCAGGTCTCCTCTCTCCCTTCTTTGTTCCAGGGTTGGTAGATCCATAGCCTTTAGTCTCTCCTCATATGTCATCCCTTCAAATTCTGGAACCATTCTTGTAGCCATTTTTTGTAGTCTCTCCAACTTTCTTATGTTTTTTTTTATGAGGGGTCCACACTACTCCTGCATATTCCAATCTGGGTCTTATTATAGTACTTATCAATTTCTTCATCATTTCTTTGTCCATGTAGTGAAATGCTACTCCAATATTCCTTAGCAAATTATATGTTTCTCTAAAAATTCTATCAATATGGCTTACTGGTTGATTGTTTTCTTCCATCGTCACTCCCAAGTCCTTTTCCTTTTTTACTTTCTCCAGTTCTACTCCATCTCCCATCTTATAGATTCCCACAGGTCGTCTTTCACTCTTTCCCATTTCCATGACATGGCTTTTGTTCACATTGAATTCCATTTCCCACTTCTTACTCCATTCCCAGATCTTATTTAGGCCTTCTTGCCGTATTTCACAATCCTCCTTTTGCTTTATAACTCTGCACAGTTTCGTATCGTCCGCAAACAAATTTATGTAGCTGTTCACTCCTTCTGGCATGTCGTTAATATAAATGAGAAAAATTATTGGTGCCAATACTGACCCCTGTGGCACTCCGCTTTCTACTGCACTCCACTTTGACTTCATATCTTTAACTACCGTCCTTATTTCTCTCCCCCTCAAATAATTTTCTATCCATCTCAATGTGCTTCCTTTTAAGCCACCCTTCTCCTCTAACTTCCACAGTAATCTTGCATGTGGCACTTTGTCAAACTCCTTTTTTAAATCAACCCATCCCTCTCTCTCTTGTACTCTATCAACTATTCTAGAATAGGAACTCAATAAATTGGTTACACAAGACCGTCCTTTTCTAAAACCAAATTGGCTATTTGATATTAATTTGTTGTCTTCAAGGAACTCGATCCATTGTTTCTTTATTATTCTTTCACACATCTTGCATATTACACTAGTTAGTGATACCGGTCTGTAATTTAAAGGTTCTTCCTTCCTTCCGCTCTTATATCCATTCTACTGGCACTGTTCCATTTTCTATTGAGCATTTTATGATGTTGTATATAGGACTTGCTAGTTCTTCCCTACATTCTTTCAGTATTCTGCCTGAGACTTCATCCGGTCCCATTGCCTTCTCTTCATCCAGTTCCTTCATTAACTCTTTTATTTCAAGCTTGGTTACTTTAATCTCTTTCATATAGATTGTCTCTCTATTACTCTGTGTCCTCTCAAATTTGGATTCCTTAGTAAAGACCTCCTGGAATTTTTATTTAATAGTTCTGCCATACTTTTGGGTCTTCCACCATCCCGTTCTCTCCTTTTAACCTTTCTATTGTTTCTTTTTGCCTAATTTTTCCATTTATGAATCTATAGAACAATTTTGGTTGCTCCTTACATTTTTCGACAATGTCTTTTTGAAGTTCTTTTCCTCTTCCTTCCTCACCTTAACATATTCATTTCTTGCTGCTTTGAAGTTTTCCTTATTTGCTGGATTCCTATTTCTCCTCCACCTTTTCCATGCTCCATCTCTTTTCTCCTTTGCCCTAGCACACCTTGCATTAAACCAATCTTTCTTTCCTTCTTCTTTAGGTCTATATTTTGGGACATATTCCTGACTCCTGTTTTGTATATTTCCAAAATAAGTTATATTTGTCTTGCATTGTCTCTGAGTTTTCCATCTCCTCCCAGTCTACGTTTTAAAATAGTTCTTGAGATTCTCAATATCAGCCTTTCTGTAATTTAATCGGTCTCCTTTGTATGAATCGTCTCTATCTTCCTTTCCTCTTCTATATCTATTTCTAATATTGCATGGTCACTCTTTCCCAATGGGCACTTATATCTTATATCATCATTCATTTGTATACCCTTGTAAAACTAGGTCCAATCTCGCTCGCTCGTCATTTCCTCTGAATCTTGTGCATTCCTTTACTCTCTGGTCCATCATATTGTCTATCATTAGGTTTAAGAATCTTTCTCCCAGGCTTCTTCCCCCATACCACTTTCATAATTTTCCCAGTCCACTTCTTTACAGTTGAAATCTCCTACTAATATCACTTTTCTCCTTTCTTTAACGATTCTCATTAGACTCCTTATTGTGTCATCTATCATGTCTTTATATTCTTGATTGGTCCATGAATTTGTTTTTGGTGGCACATATGTTACAATGATTGTTATCTCTTTTTTATTAATATGCATCTTAATATACAATACTTCTGCTTTTCCTTCCCCACATTCCATTTCATTTATCACTATCTTTTTCCTTAACATAATCATGACTCCTCCTCCTCCTTTACCCACTCTATCTCTTCTCCATACATTATACCTATTGTCCAAGTCTATTTTGATTGCCTTATTTAGTTTTGTTTCAGCCAGGCATACAATATTTGGATTTTCTTTCCTTATGAAATCTCTTAATTCTAATTTACTTGATAAAACCCCGTCTATGTTTGTATACATCATTTTTAGTCTTTTGCCTTTATAATTTTTAGTTAATCTTGTTCCACTTTTTTCTCTTCCTTCTCGTTTATATACCATTTCCTTATCCTGTCTCCTAGAATTCTCCAAAAAAATGCATTCTTCTCTTCTGACCTTTCATTATTCTTTTCCCTTACTGCTGCTTCCAGTTCATTGTATCTCTTCCTTTCTTCCTCATTTCTATTTTTCTTTATATATATATATATATCCTTGCAGCCTTCTGTTTCTCTAAGTTTTGTTGTTCTATATAATATTTCTTCTGTTGCTGCTTGTGATTTTAGTAGTATTTTAATTGGTCTCGTTTTTCCTTCTTGATATGGTCCCATTCTGTTTATTTCTTCTACTTCCTCTTCCAAGTTCTGCCTATCTTCGTCGTTTAGATTCTTCACTAGGTCTTTGACTGATTTCATTTTTTTCTTTTTCTCTTTTTGGTCTATATTTTATATTTTTTTCTTTTATTCCAAATACGACTACACTCTTCTTTTTTTCTGCAATTTCTCTAACTAAATTTTTTTTTTGTCTTGAGGACTATCATTTTGCTTGTCATATTTTCTTCTTTTTCTTTAAGTTGTTCTTGAGTCACCTCCTGAAAATCAGCCTTATCTTTCTTATCTTGGACTCTCCATGCTTGTACTTCTTTTTTAATGACGTTCTGTACTCTTTCCTCTTCCTTGTTTACTAGATCTTTCAGCTTCTCTTTTTCTTTCTCGGCTTTACCGAGTCCTTCTTCCATCTGCTTTTTGTAGTTAACTACTTCCTTTTTTAGTTCTTCGTTTTCCGCTCTTAGCCTAGCTTCGTTTTCTTCCACTTTTTTTTATCCTTTCTCTCAGTTTTATAAACTCTTTATCCTATTCTTCATTCTCTTTAATTTCCATCTTCTCCTTTATCAGTTTATCTAGTTTATATTCAATATTTGACACTCATTTTAGTAGTGAAGTAGTCATCGTATCGAAACCTTCGAATCCAGGCTCACCCACATCAGCATAGTCATCATCAGCTTTCCTACCTTCTCCAATCTCACATCTGCATTTTGATGGTATCTCTTTTTCGCTCATCATTCCTTAATAATTGATTGCATGAAGAAAAATGAGACCACATTACCTGCCCAGGCCACTGTAAAAACTGTACAACCGGTATGTAGTGAAGATCAGCTGCTTGTCGGAATGGCGCCAGTGCGTCCTTTAGGGGTGGGCAAGAATCGCTGTTTTGAATATCGCCGATTCCGATTCCAAAGTCTGTTGGAATCGCTAGTATTGATTCCGGAATCGATACCAGGGCCAGGGAGCCAGCCGATTCTGGTATTGCTTCATACCCTTCGCGATTCCGGAATCTTTCCCACCGCTGTCTCCAGCGCGCGACCTGGGGCGCCAACTGATTCTGGTATCCCTTCATGCCCTTCACGTCCACGACACTGGTATCGCCCCCTTGCAATCACGATTTACCTTGGTATTGTGGCAGTGTGTGAAGCGATTCCGGAATATTATTTTTCTACACACACACACACACACACACGAGAGACATGGTTGAGGGCAGATGCACTGGCACAGTTCCGACGATCAGCTGATCTTCACTACATACCTGTTGTATAGTATTTACAGTGGCCTGGGCAGGTAGTGTGGACTCATTTTTTTTTCTTTCTTCATGAAATCAATTATTAAGGAATAATGAGTGAAAAAGAGATTCCATCCAAATGCAGACATGAGAATAGAGAAGGGGCTGATGATAACTATGTTGGTGAGGGAGAACGCGTATTCGAAGGCTTCGATACGACGACTATGTCGCTACTTAAGAGAGTGTTCAATATTGAATGTAAACTAGATAAACTGATAAAGGAGAAGATGGAAATGAAAGAGAATGAAGAACAGGAAAAGGAGTTTATAATACTGAGAGAAAGGATAAGAAAAGTGGAAGAAAACGAAGCTAGGCTAAGAGCTGAAAACGAAGAACTAAAAAACGAAGTAGCTAACTACAAAAAGCAGATGGAAGAAGGACTCGGTAAAGCCGAGAAAGAAAAGGAGAAGCTGAAAGATCTAGTAAACAAGGAAGAGGAAAGAGTACAGAACGTGATTAAAAAAGAAGTACAAGCATGGAGAGCCCAAGATAAGAAAGATAAGGCCAATTTTCAGGAGGTGATTCAAGAACAACTTAAAGAAAAAGAAGAAAATATGACAAACAAAATGATAGGAGTCCTCAAGACAAAAGAAAATCTAGTTAGAGAAATTGCAGAAAAAAAGAAGTGTGTAGTCGTATTTGGAATAAAAGAAAAAAATATAAAATATAGACCAAAAGAGAAAAGAAGAAATGAAATCAGTCAAAGACCTACTGAAGAATCTAAACGACGAAGATAGGCAGAACTTGGAAGAGGAAGTAGAAGAAATAAACAGAATGGGACCATATCAAGAAGGAAAAACGAGACCAATTAAAATACTACTAAAATCACAAGCAGCAACAGAAGAAATATTATACAGAACAACAAAACTTAGAGAAACAGAAGGCTGCAAGGATATCTATATAAATTTTATTTTTATCAAGTAAATTAGAATTAAGAGATTACATAAAGAAAGAAAATCTAGATATTGTATGCCTGGCTGAAACAAAACTAAATGAGGAAATCAAAATAGTCTTGGATAATAGGTATAATGTATGGAGAAGAGACAGAGTGGGTAAAGGAGGAGGAGGAGTCATGATAATATTAAGGAAGGAGATAGTGATAAACCAAGTGGAATGTGGGGAAGGAAAAGCAGAAGTATTGTATGTTAAGATGCATATTAATAAAAAAGAGTTAACAATCATTGTAACATATGTGCCACCAAAAACAAATTCATGGACCAATCAAGAATATAGAGACATGATAGATGACACAATAAGGAGTCTAACGAGAATCGTTAAAGAAGGGAAAAAAGTTATATTAGTAGGAGATTTCAACTGTAAAGAAGTGGACTGGGAAAAATATGAAAGTGGTATGGGGGAAGAAGCCTGGGGAGAAAGATTCTTGAACCTAATGATAGACAATATGATGGACCAGAGAGTAAAGGAATGCACAAGATTCAGAGAAAACGACGAGTAGGCGAGATTGGACCTAATTTTTACAAGGGCTGTACAAATGAATGATGATATAAGATATAAGTGCCCATTGGGAAAGAGTGATCATGTAATATTAGAAATAGATATAGAAGAGGGAAAGGAAGATAGAGACGATTCATACAAAGGAGACCGTTTAAACTACAGAAAGGCTGATATTGATAATCTCAGGAACTATTTTACAAATGTAAACTGGTAGGAGATGGAAAATTCCGAGACGATGCATGAGAAGTATAACTTATTTTTGGAAATATATAAAACAGGAGTCAGGGAATATGTCCCAAAATATAGACCTAAAGAAGAAGGAAAGAAAGATTGTTTTAATGCATGGTGTGCTAGGGCAAAGGAGAAAAGAGATGTAGCATGGAAAAGATGGAGGAGAAATAGAAATCCAACAAATAAGGAAAACTTCAAGGCAGCGAGAAATGAATATGTTAAGGTGAGGAAGGAAGAGGAAAAGAACTTTGAAAAGGACATTGTCGAAAAATGTAAGGAGCAACCAAAATTGTTCTATAGATTCATAAATGGAAAAATAAGACAAAGAGAAAAAATAGAAAGGTTAAAAGGAGAGAACGGGATGGTGGAAGACCCAAAAACTATGGCAGAACTATTAAATAATAAATTCCAGGAGGTCTTTACTAAAGAATCCAAATTTGAGAGGCCACAGAGTAATAGAGAGACAGTCTATATGATAGAGATTAAAGTAACCAAGCTTGAAATAAAAGAATTAATGAAGGAACTGGATGAAGATAAGGTAATGGGACCAGATGAAGTCTCAGGCAGAATACTAAAAGAATGTAGGGAAGAACTAGCAAGTCCTATATACAACATCATAAAATGCTCTATAGAAAATGGAACAGAACCAGTAGAATAGAAAAGAGCTGAGGTGGTTCCCATATATAAGAGTGGAAGGAAGGAAGAACCTTTAAATTACAGACCAGTATCACTAACTAGTGTAATATGCAAGATGTGTGAAAGAATAATAAAGAAACAATGGATCAAGTTCCTTGAAGACAACAGATGAATATCAAACAGCCAATTAGGTTTTAGGAAAAGACGGTCTTGTGTAACGTGTAACTAATTTACTGAGTTTGTATTCTAGAATAGTTGATAGAGTACAAGAGAGAGAGAGATGGGTTGACTGTATTTATTTGGATTTACAAAAGGCGTTTGACAAAGTGCCACATGCAAGATTACTATGGAAGTTAGAGGAGAAGGGTGGCTTGAAAGGAAGCACATTGAGATGGATAGAAAATTGTTTGAGGAGGAGAGAAATAATGACGGTAGTTAAAGATATGAAGTCCAAGTGGAGAGCAGTAGAAAGCGGAGTGCCACAAGGGTCAGTATTGGCACCAATACTTTTCCTCATTTATATTAACGACATGCCAGGAGTGAACAGCTACATAAATCTGTTTGCAGATGATACGAAACTGTGCAGAGTTATAAAGCAAAAAGAGGATTGTGAAATACTGCAAGAATACCTAAATACGATATGGGAATGGAGCAAAAAGTGGGAAATGGAAATCAATGTGAACAAAAGCCATATCATGGAAATGAGAAAGAGTGAAAGACGACCTGTGGGAATCTATAAGATGGGAGATGGAGTAGAACTGCAGAAAGTAAAAAAGAAAAAGGACTTAGGAGTGACGATGGAAGAAAACAATCAACCAGTAAGCCATATTGATAGAATTTTTAGAGAAACATAATTTGCTAAGAAATATTGGAGTAGCATTTCACCACATGGACAAAGAAATGATGAAGAAATTGATAAGTACTTTAATAAGACCCAGATTGGAATATGCAGGAGTAGTATGGACCCCTCATAAAAAGAAACACATAAGGAAATTAGAGAGAGTCCAAAAAATGGCTACAAGAATGGTTCCATAATTTGAAGGGATGACATATGAGGAGCAACTAAAGGCTATGGATCTACCAACCCTGGAACAAAGAAGGGAGAGAGGAGACCTGATACAAGTTTTTAAATTGATCAACGGAATGGACCAAGTGGATAATGAGAAACTGATCCTGAGAGAAGAATATGACATTCGAAGCACAAGATCGCATAGTAAAAAGCTGAGAAAAGGAAGATGTCTGAGAGATGTTAAAAAATATACTTTCCTGCAAAGATGTATTGAGACGTGGAACAGTTTAAATGAAGAAGTAGTGTCTGCAACGAGTGTACATACTTTTAAAATAAGAATGGATAAGTGTAGATATGGAGACGGGGCCACATGAGCATAAAGCCCAGGCCCTGTAAAACTACAACTAGGTAAATACAACTAGGTAAATACATGGAAGAGGAACAGATAAACAATTAATTGGTTGAGGTATTTGATATTTATTATGAAAATACTTTATATATAAAATAAAATATTACAAAATATATTTCAGTGTATAATCACAGCCAATACTTTATCACAGTTCCGTATCATAAAATGAAAGGGAGATTCTTATAAAAAATGCCAAACAATTATATAATTACAAAAATGGCAAAAATACATAATGCATCCTAAGTTTATAGCAAAATTGTAATATTCATAACTAAATATTCCTTTATTTCACTATATCCTTTCAAAGAAAAAATATATTCATTTTCATATATATATATATATATATATATATATATATATATATATATATATATATATATATATATATATATATATATATATATATATATATATATATATATATATATATATATATATATATATTAAAATGCATATAATATACCCTAGCCAATACTTTATCACAGTTCTGTATCACAAATTAAGCTAGTGGAATCGACAGGCCAAGGTATCGATACCATTCAGTGGAATCGATACCATGGTGTCTGCGGCAGAATTGACGGAATCGATTCCGGAATCGTATCATGCCCACCCCTAGCGTCCTTCCTCTACTGTGCCTCGTGTGTGTGTGTGTGTGTGTATTTACCTAGTTGTATTTTACCTAGTTGTAGTTTTACAGGGCCTGGGCTTTATGCTCGTGTGGCCCTGTCTCCATATCTACACTTATACAATCTTTAAAAGTATGCACACTAGTTGCAGACACTACTTCTTCATTTAAACTGTTCCACGTCTCTATACATCTTTGCGAGAAACTATATTTTTTAACATCTCTCAGACATCTTCCTTTTCTCAGCTTTTTACTGTGCGATCTTGTGCTTCGAATGTCATATTCTTCTCTCAGGATCAGTTTCTCATTATCCACTTGGTCCATTCCGTTGATCAATTTATAAACTTGTATCAGGTCTCCTCTCTCCCTTCTTTGTTCCAGGGTTGGTAGATCCATAGCCTTTAGTCTCTCCTCATATGTCATCCCTTCAAATTCTGGAACCATTCTTGTAGCCATTTTTTGTAGTCTCTCCAACTTTCTTATGTTTCTTTTTATGAGGGGTCCACACTACTCCTGCATATTCCAATCTGGGTCTTATTATAGTACTTATCAATTTCTTCATCATTTCTTTGTCCATGTAGTGAAATGCTACTCCAATATTCCTTAGCAAATTATATGTTTCTCTAAAAATTATATCAATATTGCCTACCGGTTGATTGTTTTCTTCCATCGTCACTCCTAAGTCCTTTTCCTTTTTTACTTTCTCCAGTTATACTCATGCGTGTGTGTGTGTGTGTGTATATATATATATATATATATATATATATATATATATATATATATATATATATATATATATATATATATATATATATATTTTTTTTTTTTTTTTTTTTTTTTTTTTTTTTTTTGTGTGTGTGTGTGTGTGTATTTACCTAGTTGTATTTACCTAGTTGTAGTTTTACAGGGCCTGGGCTTTATGCTCGTGTGGCCCCGTCTCCATATCTACACTTATCCAATCTTACTTTAAAAGTGTGCACACTCATTGCAGACACTACTTCTTCATCTAAACTGTTCCACGTCTCAATACATCTCATGGAAACTATATTTTTTAATATCTCTCAGACATCTTTCCTTTCTCAGCTTTTTACTATGTGATCTTGTGCTTCAGATGTCATATTCTTCTCTCAAGATCAGTTTCTCATTATCCACTTGGTCCATTCCGTTGATCAATTTATAGACTTGTATCAGGTCTCCTCTCTCCCTTCTTTGTTCCAAGGTTGGTAGATCCATAGCCTTTAGTCTCTCCTCATATGTCATCCCTTCAAGTTCTGGGACCATTCTTGTAGCCATTTTTGTAGCCTCCAATTTTCTTATGTGTTTCTTTTTATGAGGGGTCCACACTACTCCTGCATATTCCAATCTATGTCTTATTATAGTATTTATCAATTTCTTCATCATTTCTTTGTCTATGTAGTGAAATGCTACTCCAATATTCCTCAGCAAATTATATGTTTCTCTAAAAATTCTATCAATATGGCTTACTGGTTGATTGTTTTCATCCATTGTCACTCCTAAGTCCTTTTCCTTTTTTACTTTCTCCAGTTCTACACCATCTCCCATCTTATAGATTCCCATAGGTCGTCTTTCACTCTTTCCCATTTCCATGACATGGCTTTTGTTCACATTGAATTCCATTTCCCACTTCTTACTCCATTCCCAGATCTTATTTAGGTCTTCTTGCAGTATTTCACAATCCTCCTTTTGCTTTAGAACTCTGCACAGTTTCATATCATCCGCAAATAAATTTATGTAGCTGTTCACTTTTTCTATCCATCTCAATGTGCTTCCTTTTAAGCCACCCTTCTCCTCTAACTTCCACAGTAATCTTGCGTGTGGCACTTTGTCAAACGCCTTTTTTAAATCCAAGTAGATGCAGTCAACCCATCCCACTCTCTCTTGTACTCTATCAACTATTCTAGAATAGAAACTCAATAAATTAGTTACACAAGACCGTCCTTTTCTAAAACCAAATTGGCTATTTGATATTAATTTGTTGTCTTCAAGGAACTCAATCCATTTTTCCTTTATTATTCTTTCACACATCTTGCATATTACACTAGTTAGTGATACCGGTCTGTAATTTAAAGGTTCTTCTTTCCTTCCACTCTTATATATGGGAACCACCTCAGCTCTTTTCCATTCTACTGGTACTGTTCCATTTTCTATTGAGCATTTTATGATGTTGTATATAGGACTTGTTAGTTCTTCCCTACATTCTTTCAGTATTCTGCCTGAGACTTCATCCGGTCCCATTGCCTTCTCTTCATCCAGTTCCTTCATTAACTCTTTTATTTCAAGCTTGGTTACTTTAATCTCTTTCATATAGATTTTCTCTCTATTACCCTGTGGCCTCTCAAATTTGGATTCTTTAGTAAAGACCTCTTGGAATTTTTATTTAATAGTTCTGCCATACTTTTGGGTCTTCCACCATCCCGTTCTCTCCTTTTAACCTTTCTATTGTTTCTTTTGCCTAATTTTTCCATTTATGAATCTATAGAACAATTTTGGTTGCTCCTTACATTTTTCGACAATATCTTTTTCAAGTTCTTTTCCTCTTCCTTCCTCACCTTAACATATTCATTTCTCGCTGCCTTGAAGTTTTCTTTGTTTGTTGGATTCCTATTTCTCCTCCACCTTTTCCATGCTCCATCTCTTTTTCCTTTGCCCTAGCACACCTTGCATTAAACCAATCTTTCTTTCCTTCTTCTTTTGGTCTATATTTTGGGACATATTCCCTGACTCCTGTTTTGTATATTTCCAAAAATAAGTTATATTTGTCTTGCATTGTCTCTGAGTTTTCCATCTCCTCCCAGTCTACGTTTTTAAAATAGTTCTTGAGATTCTCAATATCAGCCTTTCTGTAATTTAATCGGTCTCCTTTGTATGAATCGTCTCTATCTTCCTTTCCTTTTTCTATATCTATTTCTAATATTGCATGGTCACTCTTTCTCAATGGGCACTTATATCTTATATCATCATTCATTTGTATACCCCTTGTAAAAACTAGGTCCAATCTCGCCGGCTCGTCATTTTCTCTGAATCTTGTGCATTCCTTTACTCTCTGGTCCATCATATTGTCTATCATTAGGTTTAAGAATCTTTCTCCCCAGGCTTCTTCCCCCATACCACTTTCATAATTTTCCCAGTCCACTTCTTTACAGTTGAAATCTCCTACTAATATCACTTTTTTCCTTTCTTTAACGATTCTCATTAGACTCTTTATTGTGTCACCTATCGTGTCTTTATATTCTTGATTGGTCCATGAATTTGTTTTTGGTGGCACATATGTTGAAATGATTGTTATATCTTTTTTACTAATATGCATCTTAATATACAATACTTATGCTTTTCCTTCCCCACATTCCACTTGATTGATCACTATCTCCTTCCTTAACATTATCATGACTCCTCCTCCTCCTTTACCCACTCTGTCTCTTCTCCATACATTATATCTATTATCCAAGACTATTTTGATTTCCTCATTTAGTTTTGTTTCAGCCAGGCATACAATATCTGGATTTTCTTTCCTTATGTAATCTCTTAATTCCAATTTACTTGATAAAACCCTGTCTATGTTTGTATACATCATTTTTAGTCTTTTGCCTTTATCATTTTTAGTTAAACTTGTTCCACTTTTTCTCTTCCTTCTCGTTTATATACCATTTCCTTATCCTGTCTCCTAGAATTCTCCAAAAAAATGCCTTCTTCTCCTCTTCTGACATTTCATTATTCTTTTCCCTTACTGCTGCAGCCAGTTCATTGTATCTCTTCCTTTCTTCCTCATTTCTATTTTTCTTTATATAGATATCCTTGCAGCCTTCTGTTTCTCTAAGTTTTGTTGTTCTATATAATATTTCTTCTGTTGCTGCTTGTGATTTTAGTAATATTTTGATTGGTGTCGTTTTTCCTTCTTGATATGGTCCCATTCTGTGTATTTCTTCTACTTCCTCTTCCAAGTTCTGCCTATCTTCGTCATTAAGATTCTTCAGTAGGTCTTTGACTGATTTCATTTCTTCTTTTTCTCTTTTTGGTCTATATTTTATATTTTTTTCTTTTATTCCAAATACGACTACACACTTCTTTTTTCTGCAATTTCTCTAACTAGATTTTCTTTTGTCTTGAGGACTCCTATCATTTTGTTTGTCATATTTTCTTCTTTTTCTTTAAGTTGTTCTTGAATCACCTCCTGAAAATCGGCCTTATCTTTCTTATCTTGGACTCTCCATGCTTGTACTTCTTTTTTAATCACGTTCTGTACTCTTTCCTCTTCCTTGTTTACTAGATCTTTCAGCTTCTCCTTTTCTTTCTCGGCTTTACCGAGTCCTTCTTCCATCTGCTTCCTGTAGTTAGCTACTTCCTTTTTTAGTTCTTCGTTTTCCGCTCTTAGCCTAGCTTCATTTTCTTCCAATTTTCTTATCCTTTCTCTCAGTCTTATAAACTCCATTTCCTGTGTGTGTGTGTGTGTGTGTGTGTGTGTGTGTGTGTGTGTGTGTGTATTTACCTAATTGTATTTACCTAATTGTAACAAACGGGAAAGGAGCTATGTTCGTACTGTCCCGTCTCCATATCTACTAATGTCCAGCTTTTTCTTAAAATCATGAATATTCCTTGCGTTGACCACTTCCACGTCTAAACTATTCCATGCTTCCACCCTTCTATGAGGGAAGCTATATTTTTAACATCTCTCCTATAAGTGGCCATTTTAGTTTTTCCCATGCCCTCTCGACACTTTCATTCCACATACACAGATCTTCCCTATCCATTTTTCCATGCCAATCATCACTCTGTATATTGCTATCAGGTCTCCCTTTTTCTTCTGTTTTCCAGGGTCGGAAGTTGCATTCTGTTCAGTCTGTCTTCATAGGTCAAATCTCTTAAGTCAGGCACCATTTTTGTTGCAGCCCTCTGTACTTTCTCTAGTTTCCTTATGTGTTTCTTTAAGTTCGGAGCCCACTGTATTGTTGCATATTCAAGCCTTGGTCTTATCATTGCAGTAATTATTTTCTTCATCATTTCTTCATCTAAATATACGAACGCCACTCTTATGTTCCTCAATAAGTTCAATACTTCACCAATTATTTTGTTTATATGTCTCTTTGGCGATAGGTCATTGGTAATTGTCACCTCAACGTCTTTTTCTTCATGATTGGTTTTTATGTCTTCATTTCCTATCTTGTACATACTCCTGATTCTTCTTTCACTCTTGCCAAACTCTATTTTCTTGCATTTTGTCGTGTTGAACTCCATTTGCCATGTACAGCTCCATTTCCATATTCTGTCCAAGTCTTCCTGGAGTAGTTCGCAATCTTTGTCACATCTCACTTTTCTTAACAATTTTGCATCGTCTGCAAATAGGCTCACATAACTGGACACCCCATCCACCATGTCATTTATGTAGACCGCAAACATTACTGGTGCCAACACTGATCACTGTGGGATTCCACTCTCCACCAAGTCCCATTCTGATGGTCTGTCCTTAATTATTGTTCTCATCTCTCTTCCTACCAAAAAGTCTTCCATCCATTTTAGTAAACTGCCAAGCACTCCTCCTACCATTTCAAGTTTCCAGATCAGTCTCCGGTGTGGTACCTTATCAAAGGCCTTTTTTAAATCCAGATATATTCCATCAGCCCAACCATCTCTTTCCTGTATTACATCTATCACCCTCGAATAGTAACATATCAGGTTTGTCGTGCATGAACGCCCTTTTCTAAAACCAAATTGACACTCACAAAGTATGTCATTTTTCTCCAAGAAGTCTGTCCATCTATTCTTCACCACCCTCTCACACATCTTAGCTACCACACTTGTAAGTGACACTGGTCTATAGTTCAATGGGTCTCTCTTGTTACCTGATTTATAGATTGGGACAATGTTAGCTCTTTTCCAGTCTTGGGGCACTACACCTTCCCTTAATGAGGCATCAATTACTTCACAAACTTTTTCTGCCAGTTGCTCCTGCATTCTCTTAAAATCCATCCTGATACCCCATCAGGTCCCACAGCTTTTCTCACTTCTAAACTCCCCATCATATTCTTGATCTCCTCCACAGTTACTTGAAACTCCTTCATAATCCCTTTCTGTTCCATTACCAGTGGTTTGTCAAAAGCAGTCTCCTTTGTGAATACCTTCCGAAAGCATCCATTCATAGCCTCTGCCATTTCCTGGGATCTTCACTGCATACTCCATTTACTTCTAAACTTTCAATACTTTCTCTATTTTTGATGTTGTTGTTCACATGTCTGTAAAAAGCCTTGGTTGGTCTTTACATTTATCAATTATATCCTTTTCTTGTTTCTTTCTTTCTTCTCTTCTAATCAACACATATTCATTTCTTGCTCTTTTGTAACTTTCCCACTGCTTAATCCGTCTTTTCCTTCTCCACCTCTTCCATGCATCCTCTTTTCTTGTTCTAGCCTTTTCACATCTATCGTTAAACCAGTCCTGCTTTCCAACTTCTCTATGTTGTCTTATTGGTACAAATTTTTCTCACCTTCTTTGTATATTTTTATAAATTCCTTCCACTTTTCATTTGCTCCTTAGCACTCTTGAATTTCATCCAATTTGTCTCTTGAAAGAATTTCTTTAGGTTTCCAAAATCTGTCTTGGCATAATTCCATCTTCCCACTTTATATTCTTCATTTCTTCTAGATTTCTCTTCATCTATCACCTTGAACTCCAAAACTGCATGATCACTCTTTGCTAAAGGGCACTCCACCCTCATCTCCTCAATGACCATTGGCTCTGTACTAAAGACCAAGTCCAGTCTTGACGATGCTCCCTCCTCCAAACCTAGTATCTTCTTTGACCCACTGAGTTAACACATTTTCCATTGCCAGTGTCAATAGTGTATTTCCCCATGTTGTCTCTGATCCTTCCATTGACCAGTCCTCCCAACACACCTCTTTACAATTAAAATCTCCCATCATTATAGTTCGTTCACAGCCACCCAACATTTCTTCCAGACATGTTCCTGTATCACTTATCATTTCTTCATATTCCTGTACTGACCATGCATTTGTCTTAGGTGGTACGTACACCACTATGTAGTGCCTCTTTTTCCTTCATTAGTTTCTGCTCTGATCTTTAGCACTTCTGCCTTTCCCATACCTTCTTTCACTTGATCCACCTTTATATCTTTTTAACCAGCAACATCACTCCTCCTCCCATCTTACCTACTCTATTTCTTTTCCAAACATTATATTTCCTTCTCCAACCATCATCAGGTCTTCTCCCTCTCTCAGTTTTGTTTCAGTAAGACCCACAATATCTGGGTTCTTGTCCCTCAAGTAATCGTTGAGTTCTAAAATCCCGATATCACTCCATTTATGTTGGAATACATTACATTCGCTCATACGTAAGTTTCTTTAGTCCTTTCTTGCTGTACTTTTCTGGGTTATGAACCACTTCCTCAGTCTCATATCCAAGATTCTCCAGAAAACTCTTTCTTCTCCTCTTCTGTCCTCTCTTCATTTTTTTCAAAGCCTCCTTTCTCAACTCATTTAACATTTCTCTTTCCTTTTCACCGAGATCTCTTCTCAACCAAATCTTCCTTGTTGTTTCCTGCTGGGCTAGCCTCCATGACTTCTCCACAAATTCATCTACATCCTTTTGTGACTTAAATTTGATTCTTACTGGCCTCATACCTTCTCCTGTGAACTTTCCAATTCTATGGAAGTCCTCTATTTCTTGTACTAGGTCTTTTCCCTCCTCCTGCACCACATTAATGATATTATTTATCACCTTTTTTATGTTTTTCTCTCTCTCCATTTTACTCGGTGTCTTATCCTCCTCCACACCAAATATCACCACACATGTGTTGTGTGTGTGTGTGTGTGTGTGTTTGACATGAGTCACACTTTCCATTTAAACAAGACCACATGTAATGAATTCAAGATAATTAATAACATTAATAATGAAACAAAAGTAAAGTATGTATAAATACTTATTCAATAAAATTAAGTTCCTTAGTTAAGCATCTCTAATCCTGTATTTTTGTTAACATCTTCTGGACTCGAGAAACTTAAGGCAGGTAAATATATAATATTCATCAAAAATATAGGCAGAGTGTGTATGTTCTACACCTAAGCTTACCTTTGTGTTTGCTATTTCCTTTGAGAATGGTATTAGTTACCTATGCACTCAATATCGTACAGGTGAAAGCACTAGATACAAAGAAATTTATATATTTTTTTCTCATGAGTCACATAAAAGTTTTCTTTATCTCATCACATAAAACTGCTGATTACTAGCAATTGGAACACCCATTATAACTGTCAAAAAATAAACAATAACTTGATAGAAATTTTTACTTTTTTTGGGGGGGCGTGGTGGGAGGGTTGAAAGAAGCCCCATGTACATAACTTATAAGACAATACTGTGAACTTACCTCTAAACGTGACACTTTTCCTCCTCGGAGTCGTTCCTTCCCATTCTCGTCACATGGACAATGAAATACTGTCACACACCCCACACAACAATAACAGGGATTTCAGTTTATTTTATAACACTTTGCAGAATGGTACATTACCGCTGTTCCTCCTTTGGAAAACGATGGAATGATAGGTGTGGATGTGTGCCTTTGTTTGAGTGGCACAGCACACACGTCGGCCCTCGTGAAATCTTCATTTCTTGTAATTGTTGCAGTATGTTGCTGTAAAGTACTTGAAAGGGATGGGCAGCAGGGAGAACTGATATGTAAGTGATCAGTAATAGAAATATTTACTGAAAATTTAAAACATTATATTACATTTACGATATAAAACATATTTTTACATTTATCATACTCATATAATATCACATATGTCATGTAGGAAGGGAAAATTAAATATTTCAGGGATCTCAAGTCAAAAGTAAGCGATGATGAGTCCCTCTAATAGGGTAAGAAAACACTATTATACTTGCCATTAACCACAATTTAACGTAATGACGCATTATTTTCAAGTTTTCTTCTCATAGTTATTTATACTCGTTGCGCAGGTCCAACCAGCCCTGGACTGCAATTCACCATGGACATGCAGTTATGGTTCTCTACTTATTACAAGTTTTATAAATCGTAGACCAACAAAATGAGTTACAATGGTATCTAGCATGCAGGAGTGGATGAACATAGGCCCTTTTTTTTATTTTTTTATTGTTTATCATGTCATATATGTATTCATCTGCATGGCCACACAGGAACTGTGGATTCGTAAAATAAACAAACAAAAAGGCTGCCTTTACAGTCCCCAGAATTAGTTAGTATCTGACCAGTTCGTTATTGAGTGAAATCCGTTACCGCGAGGTTCATTATTGTGAGACACCACTGTATAATTATACTATAGCAATTAAGAAAGATATTTTGAAAATTAATTTCTTGGCATTTTTCTTTTCTCCTCTTTCTAGGTACATGTGAGAATGAAAACCTGAGCCATCTCCCCAATTCATCTCTGTGTTTATCATACAAGACATCAGCTGAATATCCATGCCATGGCTGCCTTGAATAGTGATGTGTACATTCCTCGAATATCTCAGCTGGATGCAATGTTTCTTGACAGTGAAGTATATTCTTTAATAAAGTTTCAGCTTTTGAGATGTGTAAGGTATTTTGGACATGGTTTTGTGACAAGAATGGAACCAGAAATTGATGTAGCACTCAAATACATAATTTTGAAATATACTGTTCAAAAGACAAAGAGATCAGTTGGCCAGCAGCTGCTGCAAGTAAATTATCAAGAGGGAGTCTCTTATAGAAAATTAGGAAATTATATTACTGTGATAGTAATGGTAAAATGGCTAAAGGAAAGAAGTAGCATTGTAACTTCGATTGTTTCACATAGTGTTAGAGAAAGAATGAGGGAGTGCATTGGTGTTTTAGAAATAGCTTTTCAGTTTATACATGTCATGAATCTTTTGGTGTTCCTTCACAAAGGACTGTACCCTACTGTGGCAGAAAGACTCTTTAGGCTCAGGCATGTTCCCTCTGACCCTAATACCTCTCGGAGAATATCGTATGCTTATTTCACAAGGGAATTGCTTTGGCATGGATTTGCTGAATTACTGGGATTTATTTTACCATTAATTAACATACAGTATTTCCACAATGCTATCAAAAAGTTTTTACCAAGTCTTAATGAAAATCAAAATGACACCACTCAAGAAACTGATGTAAATTTTATCCATAGTACAACTTGTGTTATCTGCAACAAGGCACCTGTGCTTCCTCATGGATTTGGATGCCAGCACATAGCATGCTACTTCTGCATCTACTCCAGTTATGCTTCAGGTCCTACATTCACATGTCCACTGTGTAACCATCAAATAGAAAGCAAAGTTCAAATTACACCTGCAAATATGTCATAACCAGTTCACATGCTGTACCTCTACATCAGGAGCAGAGCTTCATTGCCATCTCGTATACAGGACTCTAATTGTCTTGTTTGGCACATGAAGCTTCATTCTCCACTGCTTGTTCCTGCACTCTCTCATTACATGATGAAGTTGAGGGGGAATGGACTAAGATGGAATCATATGTGCCTTCACTGGTGTGTATGGTACAGTGTGTGTTTTATGCCCTTATGTCCCTTGATTCATGACAGTGAATGACTCCCCAATTGTAGAGATCAACCAACATTTACATATGGCATCCACATGAATGATGTGTACCAATCATAAACCAGTAATTCTGTGTCATGTGGATAAGGAAAAAAAATGTGGCAATAGACACCAATATTCTTGTTGACCCTGGTGATCTAGAAGAAACGTACATGTATTTACCAGATGTGCTGAGATCAAGGTTTTATTTAGTTGAGAAGGAATGTTCAGATGATGTCCACATAGTATTGTGCATAACTAATACAAAACATATACAGCACAGCACGTCTTTTATTTTCAACATATTTTAATATATCTTATGTGTAAGGGCAGTACTTTGTGAACTCTATTATTAAGAAAAGCTCTTCAATGATTATTTATGTTGTATATTTATTTTTTTATTATACAAGGGGTGATCAGAAAGTAATCACAGTGAGACTTATAGCTGAGAGAGCATGAGACCTGGGAAGAAGGGGAGTGAGGGGCATCAAGTATTGCTTATTGTGAATTATTTGAACTTATAGCTGCTTGACTGGGTCTCATTTAGCTGTTGGATTGTGTCAACATTGGTTTCACCCACTGACTGAAAACACAGATTTCTTAGAAGAAGGTTTCACTTTTACTAGATCAAAACTTAGAAGAAAAAAAAAAGAAAAAAAAACATTGGAAATCAGGGGAAAATTATTGCAAGTCATTCCCAAGTGTACACCATCACCGGAAGGAAATTGTTTCCCGCTGGATTCGAGGTTTTGCAGTTGGAAAAACTCAGCTGGAAGATGATCATCTCTCAGGATTTCCACATACATTCATGATCAAAGTAACAACAGTCCATGCTCAGATTATCTTTGATTCTTATCCTTGGAGCTTGGTGTCAGTTATAGGAGTGAATGTGACATCATGCAAAACCTGACCACTCTGAATGTGCCAAGGCTGTCTACCAGACAATGAGAAGCCTTGGAGAAACTTGAGAGGGGCCTGCTGTATAACTCAGGCCTATGCCACCTGCTCCCCCATAACGCACCTCACCCAGTCTGTGTTACAAGACGTCAGAACAAAATAATGTCCCTAAGGGCATCACACACACACAGACCAATACCACCTCAGTGCAATCCCCACCATGGTCTGAGTGGTAAATCATTAGAATAGTGTTCTAATCTTAAGGCTTCCCCAATCCCCTTATGTAAATTTTCAGTGTCTTTACTGCAATTTTGATAAATAATTTACAGCATTGCTATTATTATTAGTGTTGTTATTATTATTACATGTTGTTGTTGTTGTTGTTGTTGTTGTTGTTGTTGTTATCATTAAACACTTAGGGCTGAGAAAGAAGTGTGCTTGATGGAGACCCCATTTGCTAACACATGAACAGAAGGTTTTGTTATCTCTGGCTGGCTGAAATTGAGCCAAATGGTTTAAAAAGGTGTTCAGATGTTGTTACCAGCGATGAATGTTGGATTTCTTTCTTCACCACCAGAGACAAGCAGTCCACCATGATGTGGTTTATTGATGAAGAGCCTCAACCTCAGATTTTGAAGGAAGGCTTTAGTCAATTGGTTCATAAGCAATTGGTACTCAGGTCAATTAAGACTAGACAGTTGGTCACCAAGTCAGTTGAGACCCAAGACAGTTGAGACCCAGGACAGTTGAGTCCCAAGACAACTGGTTCCCACCATCTGGCTACGACTTACAGTCACTCTCAAACTAAATTCGTCTGTGCTTCTGACTATAGTAAATTCTTCGACTACTTAACTTCTAAAGTGGAGCACATTCTGTCCCTCTACCCTTTTGCTGAGATTTCCATTCTTGGAGATTTCAATGTTCACCACCAGCTTTGGCTTTCCTCTCCCTTCACTGACCACCCTGGTGAACTAGCCTTCAACTTTGCTATCCTCCATGACCTGGTGCAACACCCTACTCATATTCCTGACCATCTTGGAGACACGCCCAACATTCTTGATCTCTTCCTCACCTCTAACCCTTCTGCTTATGGTGTCACCCTTTCATCTCCGTTGGGCTCCTCCAATCACAATCTCATTTCTGTATCTTGTCCTATTTCTCCAATCCCTGTACAAGATCCCCCAAAGCGAAGGTGCCTCTGGTGTTTTGCCTCTGCCAGTTGGGGAGACGTGAGGAAGTATTATGCTGATTTTCCCTGGAATGATTACTGTTTCCGTGTCAGAGATCCATCTCTTTGTGCTGAACGCATAACAGAGGTGTTAGTGTCTGGCATGGAGGCGTACATTCCTCATTCTTTTTCTCAACCTAAACCTTCTAAACCTTGGTTTAACTCAGCCTGTTCTCGTGCTATACATAATAGAGAAGTTGCCCACAAAAGGTACTTGAGCCTTCCATCTCCTGAATCTCATGCACTTTATATCTCTGCCCAGAATCATGCCAAGTCTGTTCTTCAACTTGCCAAACACTCTTTCATAAATAGAAAATGTCAAAATCTTTCTAACTCAAACTCTCCTTGTGACTTCTGGCATCTAGCCAAAAACATCTCAAATAACTTCACTTCTTCATCTTTTCCTCCTTTATTTCATCCTGATGGCACCACTGCCATCTCTTCTGTCTGTAAAGCTGAACTCTTTTCTCACAACTCCACCTTGGACGATTCTGGGCTTGTCCCTCCCTCTCCTCCTCCCTCTGACTATTTCTTGTCTACAATCAAAATTCTTCGTAATGATGTTTTCCATGCCCTTGCTGGCCTAAACCCTCGGAAGGCTTATGGACCTGATGGGGTCCCTCCTATTGTTCTCAAAAACTGTGCTTCCGTGCTTGCACCTTCCCTGGCCAAACTCTTCCAACTTTGTCTATTGACTTCTACCTTTCCTTCCTAAAAAGGGTGACCATTCTAACCCCTCAAACTACCGTCCTATAGCTTTAATCTCTTGCTTGTCTAAAGTTTTTTAATCTATCCTGAATAGGAAGATTCTCAAACATCTGTCACTTCACAATCTTCTGTCTGATCACCAGTATGGCTTCCATCAAGGTCGCTCTACTGGTGATCTTCTGGCTTTCCTTACTGAGTCTTGATCATCCTCTTTTAGAGATTTCGGTGAAACTTTTGCTGTAGTGTTAGACATATCAAGAGCTTTTGTAGAGTCTGGCATAAAGCTTTGATTTCAAAACTGCCCTCCTACGGCTTCTATCCTTCTCTCTGCAACTTTATCTCAAGTTTCCTTTTTGACCGCTCTATTGCTGCTGTGGTAGACGGCTACTGTTCTCCTAAACTTATTAATAGTGGTGTTCCTCAGGGTTCTGTCTTGTCACCCAGTCACTTTCTATTATTCATTAATGACCTTCTTAACCAAACTTCTTGCCCTATCCACTCCTACGCTGATGATACCACATTCTTTCAGAGACGTCCAACCCTTCAGGAAATCAACAGATCATGTGGGGACGCCACGGAATGCCTGACTTCCGATCTTTCTAAGATTTCCGATTGGGGCAGAGAAAATCTAGTAGTTTTCAATGCTTCAAAAACTCAATTTCTCCATCTATCAACTCGACACAACCTTCCAGACAACTATCCCCTCTTCTTCAATGACACTCAACTGTCTCCCTCTTCCACAATGAATATTCTCGGTCTGTCCTTTGCTCATAATCTTAACTGGAAACTTCATATCTCATGTCTAGCTAAAACAGCTTCTATGAAGTTAGATGTTTTGAGGTGTCTCCGACAGTTTTTCTCGCCCCTCCAACAGCTTACTCTGTATAAGGGCCTTATCTGTCCCTGTATGGAGTACTCTTTGCATGTTTTGGGGGGTTCCAGTCACACAGCTTTACTTGATAGGATGGAATCGAAAGCTCTTCGTCTCATCAACTCCTCTCCTCTCACTAACTGTCTTCAGTCTCTTTCTCACCACCGAAATGTTGCATTCCTTTCTATCTTTTATCGCTATTTTCATGGTAACTGTTCTACTGATCTTGCTAACTGCATGCCTCCCCTCCTCCTGCGGCTTTACTGCACAAGGCTTTCTTCTTCCTCTCATTCTTATTCTGTCCAACTCCCTAATGCAAGAGTTAACCAGTACTCTCAGTCATTCATCCCATTCATTGGTAAACTCTGCAAACTCCCTCCCTGCATCTGTATTTCCAAATTCTTAAAACTTGTCTTCTTTTAAGAGGGAGGTATCGAGGCATTTGCTCCCCTAATTCTGGGTGACGGTTTTGGCACTTTTTGCACTTTTTAGAGAGCCAGCACTCAAGTGAGCCTATTTTAACCTTCTTTTTTTTTTTTTTTTGCCTTTGGCTGGCCCTCTTCCTTACGTGCAATTGAGACTCAAGACAACTGGTCCACAAACTTACTGAGTACTTTTGTTCATTCTCGCTCAGTGAATCAATGTGCTCACATAACCAAAGCTATGTGTGTGTGTGTATTTACCTAGTTGTATTTACCTAGTTGTAGTTTTACAGGGCTTTATGCTCGTGTGGTCCCGTCTCCATATCTACACTTATCCAATTTTTCTTTAAAACTATGTACACTCTTTGCTGACACCACTTCCTCACTCAAACTGTTCCAAGTCTCAACACATCTTTATGGAAACTAAATTTTTAACATCTCTCAGACATCGTCCTTCCTTAGTTTCTTACTATGCGATCTTGTGCTTCTAAATTCATATTCTTCTCTCAGGATCAGTTTCTCATTATCCACTTCATCCATTCCATTAATCAATTTATAAACTTGTATCAGATCCCCTCTCTCTCTTCTCTGCTCCAAGGTTGGTAGATCCATAGCCTTTAGTCTCTCCTCATATGTCATCCCTTTAAATTCTGGAACCATTCTTGTAGCCATTTTTTGTAGTCTCTCTAATTTTCTTATGTGTTTCTTTTTATGGGGAGTCCACACAACTGCATATTCCAATCTAGGTCTTATTTTAGTACTTATCAATTTCTTCATCATTTCCTTGTCCATATAGTGAAATGCTACTCCAATATTCCTTAGCAAATTATACGTCTCTCTGAAAATTCTATCAATATGGCTTACCGGTTGATTATTTTCTTCCATTGTCACTCCCAAGTCCTTTTCCTTTTTTACTTTTTCTAGTTCTACTCCATCTCCCATCTTATAGATTCCCACTGGTCGTCTTTCACTTTTTCCCATTTCCATGACATGGCTTTTGTCCACATTGAATTCCATCTCCCATTTTTTGCTCCATTTCCAGATCTTGTTTAAGTCTTCCTGTAGTATTTCACAATCCTCTTTTTGTTTAATGACTCTGCACAGTTTCGCATCGTCCATAAACAGATTTATGTAGCTGTTCACTCCCTCTGGCATGTCATTTATATATACGAGAAAAAGTATTGGTGCCAATACTGACCCCTGTGGCACTCCGCTGTCTACTGTTCTCCACTTGGACTTCATATCTTTAACTATCGTCCTTATTTCTCTCCCCCTTAAGTAATTCTTCATCCATCTCAATGTGCTTCCTTTTAAGCCACCCTTCTCCTCTAACTTCCATAGTAATCTTTCATGTGGCACTTTATCAAAGCCTTTTTAGATCTAAATAAATACAGTCAACCCATCCCTCTCTCTTGTACTTTATCAACTATTCTAGAGTAGAAACTCAATAAATTTGTTACACATGACCGACCTTTTCTAAAACCAAATTGGCAATTTGATAATATTTTGTTGTCTTCAAGAAACCCAATCCATTGCTTCTTTATTACTTTTTCACACATCTTGCATATTACACTAGATAGTGATACCGGTCTGTAATTTAAAGGTTCTTCCTTCCCTCCGCTCTTGTATATGGGAATCTCCTCAGCTCTTTTCCACTCCACTGGCACTGTTCCATTTTCAATTTAGCATTTTATGATGTTGTATATTGGACTTGCTAGTTCTTCCCTACATTCTTTCAGTATTCTGCCTGAGACTTCATCCGGTCCCATTGCCTTTTCCTCATCTAGTTCCGTCATCAACTTTTTTATTTCAAGCTTGGCTACTTTAATCTCTTTCATATAGACAGTCTCTCTATTACTTTGTGGTCTTTCAAATTTGGATTCCTTAGTAAAGACCTCATTAAATTTACTATTTAACAGTTCTGCCATACTTTTGGGTCTTCCACCATTCCATTTTCTCCTTTTAACCTTTCTATTGTTTCTTTTTGTCTTATTTTTCCATTTATGAATCTGTAGAACAATTTTGGTTGTTCCTTACATTTTTCGACAATGTCCTTTTCATAGTTCCTTTCTTCTTCCTTTCTCACCTTAGCATATTCATTTCTTGCTGTTTTGAAGTTTTCCTTATTTTCTGGATTTCTGTTTCTTCTCCACCTTTTCCATGCTCCATCTCGTTTCTCCTTTGCCCTAGCACATCTTGCATTAAACCAATCTTTCTTTCCTTCTTCTTTAGGTCTATATTTCGAGACATATTCCCTGGCCCCAGTTTTGTATATTTCCAAAAATAAGTTTTATTTCTCTTAAACCATTAATGAGTTTTCCATCTCCCAGTTTACATTTTTAAAATAGTTCTTGAGATTCTCAATATCAGCCTTTCTGTAATTTAATTGGTCTCCTTTGTATGATTCATCTCTATCTTCCTTTCCTTCTTCTATATCCATTTCTAATATTACATGGTCACTCTTTCCCAATGGGCACTTGTATCTTATATCATCGTTAATTGGTATATCCCTTGTAAAAACTAGGTCTAATCTTGCCGGTTCATCGTTTCCTCTGAATCTTGTGTTTTCCTTTACTCTTTGGACCATCAAATTATCTATCATTAGGTTCAGGAATCTATCTCCTCAGGCATCTTCCCCCATACCACTTTCATAATTTTCCCAGTCTACCTCCTTACAGTTGAAATCTCCTACCAATATCACTTTTCTCCTTTCCATAATGATTCTTGTAAGACTCCTTATTGTATCATCTATCATGTCTCTATATTCTTGGTTAGTCCATGAGCTTGTTTTTGGTGGCACATATGTTCCAATGATTGTTAACTCCTTTTTATTAATATGTACCTTAACATATGACTATGACTTAAACTCTTTCAAAAGAGGAGTGTCAAGACACCTCTTACATTAACTGGACCCTCCTTTTAGATTTTTTTGTTTTTTCTCTTTCTCCTACTTTCCTCTTCACAGGGCCTGGCAACCAGCGGGATTTTTTTTTTTTTCTCCAACACTTTGTTTTCCCTTGGCCAGTGCCCTTGTAATGTAAAAAAAAAAAAAAAAAAAATACAGTATTTCTGATTTTCCTTCCCCAAACTCCACTTGATTTACCACTATCTCCTTCCTTAACATCATCATGACTCCTCCTCCTCCTTTACCCACTCTGTCTCTCCTCCATATATTATACCTTTTATCTATGTCTATTTTTATTGCCTCATTTAACTTTGTTTCCACCAGGCATACAATATCGTGTTCTTCTTTCTTTATTGTTACGTTCACCGGTTAAACTGGTAAGATTGGCATCGGGGAGCCGGTGAACAATAACAATAAAAAAAAAACTGCAGGTTCAACTGGTGAGGAAATGCAAAAGAGGGTCACTTTAAAAAGCTATTTTAATAACCGATAATGAAATTGACACATATAACAAGAAACATGAAACACAGATATATAACATGAAACACAGGAAAATGACATACATATATACATATAACATAGTAATAAATACAACAATAAAGAACCCAACTTGATACCTAACAATAATCCTAATCCTATATAGAGGCAATGTGGAAAACACGGACGAGGGGAAGTGATACTTATCTTGATGTCGCAGTGGTGAAATGCTGGGTGATGGTTGATCCCACGGTAGACCCAAGAGGCGTTGTGTTCACTGGTTGAGGCTTGGATCTCAACTGCCAATCCAGAAAGCCAAGAGCTGGCTCAACACTTTCGGTTGAGTCGAAAGGGCAGCGTGAATCCAACCGGGACAGTAGCGGGCTTCATGAAGCGGTGGCGTGGAGGGTTCATGAAACGCTGGCGTGGAAGGTTCATGAGACGGTGACGTGGAAGGGGAGGCGGAGAGGTGGCGAACGAGGTAACAAGCGGAGGAGGTGATGGTAGTAATGCATGTTACGGGCGGGCCGTAACATTTCCTCCCCCCTAAGACCTCCGTAATGGGCTCATGAAGGAGGTGAGACGGGAGATCTTGATAAGGCGTCGGCGATGATGTTGTCCACCCCCTTGATATGGTCACTTGTAGATGGAAGGCGGAGTGATCCGGCGTCCAGACCACTGGTTCCGAGGAGAGAAACGCCTTGAGGTGTTGGAAGGCTTGGTCACAGGTCGGGGTCCAGTGGAAGAAAAATTCCACTAGATAAAATCCCATCTATGTTTGTATACATCATTTTTAATCTCTTGTTCTTATCATTTTTAGTTAAACTTGCTCCATTTTTTTCTCTTCTTTCTCTTTATATACCATTTCCTTATCCTGTTTCCTATAATTCTCGAAAAAAATGCCTTCTTCTCCTCCTCTGACCTTTCATTATTTTTTTCTCTTGCTTCTGCCAGCAGTTCATTGTGTCTTTTCCTTTCCTCCTCATTTCTATTTTTCTTTATGTGTATATATCTTTGCAACCATCTGTTTCTCTGAGTTTTGTTTTTCTATATAGTACTACTTCTGCTGCTGCTTGTGATTTAGTAATATCTTAATTGGTCTCACTGTTCCTTCTTGATATGGTCCCATTCTATGGATTTCTTCTTCCTCTTCTAAGTTCTGTCTATCCTCGTCATTCAGATGTTTTAGTAGGTCTTTTACTGATTTCATTTCGTCTTTTTCCCTTCTTTCAACCTTTGCTAAAAACTCTACCTTGAATGGTTCTGGATTTGTCCCTCCTTCTCCTTTTCCCTCTGACTATTTCATGTCTTCAATCAAAATTTTTTGTACTGTTGTTTTCCATGCTCTCTGGCCTAAATCCTTGGAAGGCTTATGGACCTGATGGGGTCCCTCCTATTGTTCTCATAAACTGTGCTTCCGTGCTTGCACCTTGCCTGGCCAAACTCTTTCAACTTTGTCTATCAACTACCCATCCTTCGTGCTGGAAGTTTGCCTACATTCAGTCTGCTCCTAAAAAGGGTGACCATTCTAATCCCTCAAACTATTGTCCTATAGCAATGATCTCTTGCTTGTCTAAAGTTTTTGAATCTATCCTCAATAGGAATATTATTAAAACACCTGTCACTGCTTTCGTTGATTTCAAGGGTGCTTTCGACAGGGCCAACAAAGATGTTATTATGGAGGAACTCATTCTCAAAGGTGTCAAAGGTAGATTATTAGGATGGATCATGGACTATTTGTACAATAGAACAGCACAGATTTGGTTTCAAGGTGCAGTTTCCTCTGAGGAAATCTTAGAGCTTGGAACACCACAGGGTGGAGTTCTTAGTCCAATGCTTTTTAATGTTTTAATGGACGAAATTGCACGCTGTTCCTTTCTACAGGGCACCCAGGTCCTCATCTATGCTGATGACATACTCCTCCAATGCCCCACACCCCTTCTCCAGTTAGCTTTGTCACAACTGGCAGCATTGTGTGTCCAAATGGGACTATAGTGATAAATGAATGTAAAACAAAATTTCAAGCTAAAGGGAAGGTCTCTCGGCTGCCCACTGTAAACAATGTCTCCATCTCTAGAGTTCATATACACAAGTACCTGGGTGTTCAGATGAGCTTCAGGAAGTCTCTTCAAGCCGTCCACTATGTTCGAGACCTCTGTCTGCCACGGCTAGCGCCACCGGCCGGGGGGCTGGCATTCCAGTCCTAAGAATGTTCTATATATCTGTCATACGGTCCCTTATTGATTATGCCGATGCTGTTTTAATACAGTTTAGTGCCACTCAACTCCATCCTCTAGAGCTTGTTCAGAATGAAGCCATGCGAATAATCTTGGGATGCCCCAGGACTACACAGATTGAAATCCTCAGAGCTGAACTGCACCTGCCGAGTATTATGTGTAGGATACAGGAAATTAATTGTTGCACAGTTAGTCAGATGCTATGCACGGGCTCTGACCCCCTTGTATCATGATCATCACACTCCTACAACACCATACCTCAGGAAGCTCTTGGGAGTACTGACAAGTGTAGGTGTAGCCGAGGCTTGTATTAACGTTCTTATGTCACTGCTACAACCCGCCTGGAACCCTCATCGGGTCAGTGTTGATATTCAATCTCTGCATCAGCCCAAGAGGGACTGGCTCCCTCATGTACTGAATACATGTTCATGACTAAATTGTCCCAGTACCCACATGTTCAGGCTATTCATGATTATTGTGATGGGTCAGTCAATGGCAGCAGGTCTGGATGTGGGCTGTTCATCCATGACTACATCTCTGCCAATCTCTATACTGACGCTGAGTTTTCCAGGTGGCTCCTTGCACACATGTCTTCCACTAGAGCAGAAATGTATGCTGTACTGGAGGCACTCCATATTGTGGCACCTCTCCATAAGTGTGTATATTTCTTTATTGACAGTCAGGCTGCATTGTATGTCCTTCAATCCACCTCCCCCATGGACTGTGATCTAGTTAATAAGTGTCTTGATCTCATCCACATCCTAGTAGGTGCTGGTGCCACAGTCCATTTCATCTGGATATCCTCTCGCGTGGGTATCCCACTAAATGAAAAAGCAGACCACCTTGCTCAGTGTGCCCTGCAAGATGACGCAGTGGACCCTGGAACTGAGTACACTCTAGGTTAGGTTAAGATTAGCATTAAGAACTTTGTACATAGTAGCATTAGTGATCAGTTGGAGCTTTGTTGCTTTGTTGTCTTCACTATGCACGGGTCTCCCGGAGCTGTGCTTACACCTACGGGAGACACACTGTATCACACTACAGGGTGGCAATGAGGCTCGGATTAGGCTACAAATACTTTTCGGAAGTCAGTGCTTCTCCTGGTGTGTGCTGTGTGCTGCACCAAGGGGACACACTCTGCGTCACTATATCATGGACTGTGCTCTCATTGCTAAATTTAGGCCACAAGGTCAACATGACTTGTATAGCCTCATTGACCATCTCCTAGACTCAACCACTCTCAGGGATATACTCAGGGAATATCCTCAGTTTGCTCCCAAAAAGTAGGATGTTTATGCAATAAGGTGGGCAATATCTGTATTTATTTATTTAAGTACAGTAATACTCCGCTTAACGAACAGGATAGGGGGTGTCAAAGCTGTTCGTAGAGCGAAAACTCGTTAAGTGGACGTAATTTTCCCATAAGAAATAATGGAAATAGGGGGGGATGCGTTCTGGGCTGGTCCCCAACATACCACATGGGTTAAAAAAAAAAATTATATATACGTTTGGCAGCATATTGGGCCACCGGTGTACCACTACTTTTATGATGTCATATGAGTCATTGGAAGTTAGAGGAGCTACGTACATACAAATTGTCTCATATTCTCGTATTTATGTTCACAAAACAACATTTCTATTAGCTTTTTACAAACCTTGCCCCCAAGAAAGGATTGTTTTATAATGCATAAAGTGAAATCTTAAATGGAATACCAAAATATAAAGCAGAGATGAGATGAGCCACAGACGAAGCGGGAGACTCGTGGCGACTCGGCCGCTTCTTCTTCTTGTGACCCTTTTAGCCTGCGTGGTGTCTTTCCCCATGATATTTGTTTCCACTCCTCTATTGCCTGCTATAATGGATATCATATCTTAGTATTCATATACGCTCATGCCATGAGGATAACTTCGACTCCGTGGCACTGAGTGACAGTGAATTATTAATGAAATACCGCGGTATTTCATTAGTAATTCACTATCACTCAGTGCCACGGAGTCAAGGTTATCCTCGTGGCATGAGCGTATATGAATACTAAGATATGATATCCATTATAGCAGGCAAGAGAGGAGTGAAAACATAAACATCATGATGAAAGTAACACACAAGCAAAAGGGTCACAAGAAGAAGAAGCGACCGAGTGGCCGCAAGTCTCCCACTTCGTCTGTGGCTCATCTCATCTCTCCTTTATTTTTTGGTATTCCTTGTAAGATTTCACTTTATGCTTTACAAAACAATCCTTTCTTGGGGCAAGGTTTGTAAAAAGGTAACAGAAATGTTGTTTTGTGAACATAAATGGACAGTAACGTGGTGTTCCCAGCAACCTCAGAGCAACCTGATAGCAACCTTGTCACCGTCCCTCCAAGCGTTCATGGATGCCATTTCGCTGCAAGAGGATGCTCTGACGTTGTTAAAGAATCATGATCCAGCTCCAGGAGCGCTAGAGACAGAGGCGGGGAGCCAGCCAATCACAGCGAAACTACCGCGTTCGGTCCCTCAACCAGCAAATTCAAACCCAGAAAATTCGCTAAAACGGATGTGGTTGTACGTTATGTGGATTTTTGGTCTAACTTTATATAGTACGTTAAACAGGAAATTCGTTAAACGAACGTTCGTTAAGCGGAGTATTACTGTACTTGTATTCTTGGTATGTATACTGTCTATTTATATATTTTTAATACTTTAACCATAAGCCTTTGCTCAAAGGGTGGATGGCAAGGTCCATCCTCCTCCTTTGTTATATTTATTTATTAATTCAACAATAAATGTATCAATCTATCAATCACTTCACAATCTTCTATCTGATCGCCAGTATAGCTTCTGTCAAGGTCGTTCTACTGGTGATCTTCTGGCTTTCCTGACTGAGTCTTGGTCATCCTCTTTTAGAGATTTCGGTGAAACTTTTGCTGTCACATTAGCCATATCAAAAGTTTTTAATAGAATCTGGCACAAAGCTTTGATTTCAAAACTACCCTGCCAAAGTTTCTATCCTTCTCTCTGTAATTTTATCTCAAGTTTCCTTTTCGACTATTCTATTGCAGCTATGTTAGACGGCCACTGTTATTCTCCTAAATCTATTAATAGTGGTGTTTCTCTGGGTTCTATCCTATCACCCATTCTCTTTCTATTATTCATTAATGACATTCTTAACCAAACTTTTTGTTTTGCCCTACACTGATGATACCACCCTACATCTTTCCACGTCCTTTCAGAGACAATCAACACGTCAGGAAGTCACGCAGGGACTCCACAGAACAACTGACTTCTGATCCTTCCAAGATTTCTGAACGAGGAAAAAAAAAACTTAGTAGTCTTCAATGCCTCTTAAACTCAATTCCCCCATCTATCAACTCGACACAACCTTCCAGACAACTATCCCTTCTTCTTCAATGACACTCAACTGTCTCCCTCTTCTTCACTGAATATCATTCTGTCCTTTACTCATAATCTTGACTGGAGACTTCACATTTTTTCTCTTGCTAAACCAGCTTCTATGAAGTTAAGCGTTCTGTGGCGTCTCTGCCAGTTTTTCTTGCCCCTACAACTGCTAATTCTGTAAAAAGGCTTTATCCTTGCATGGAGTACTTTTCGCATGTTTTGGGTGGTTCCACTCACACACCTTTATTGGATAGGGTTGATTCAAAAGCTTTTCGTCTCATCAACTCTCTTCCTCTGACTGTCTGTCTTCAGCCTCTTTCTCACCGCTGGAATGTTGCATCTCTTTTTATGTTTTATCGCTATTTTTATGCTAACTGATATACTGATCTTGCTAACTGCATGCCTCCCCTCCTCCTGCAGCTGCACAAGGCTTTCTTCTTCCTCTTATCCATATTCTGTCCAACCCTCTAATACAAGAGTTAACCAATATTATCAGTTAGTCATACCTTTCACTGGTAAACTCTGGAACTCCCTGCCTGCTTTTGTATTTCCATCTTCCAACGACTTAACTTCTTTTAAGAAGGAGATTTCAAGACATTCGTCCCCATCTTTTGGTCATTTCTTTTAAGATTTTTCAGGGAACTTGCAGTTTCAGTTTGCCTTTTTTTTTTTTTTTTTTTTTTTTTTTTTTTTACCTTGGCAGGCCTCCCTCTTGCGGGGAAAAAAAAGTAAATCACTCAGTGCCACAGGTCAGGATGATCCTCATGGCATGATCTTATATGAATACAAAGATAATATCCATTATAGCAGGCAATAGAGGAGCAGAAACAAATATTGTGTTGTCACATGTGCTTGCTCAAATCTGTCTAGTCTCCTGAAAACTAACATGTGCTATACATCCAAAAGTTTTCTTACTATTGTACATTTTGTTATTAAAATAAAAATAAAAAAGTACTAGTACATTGTCTAATAATAAGTTTTGAAGTTGAAAGTTCCATTAAAATTTGGCATCACAGTCTGGGGTGGCAAATCGCACATTGAAAAATAACGGGTAGGTCCGATCCCCGAGTAGCGTGGCACGTCGCACGTGGGACATGCCACGTGCCACGCCACTTAGGTGTGAAAAGGTTTCATATGTTTCCGGACGTTCATTTTCACGCGGCACGCCACGTGGCTTGCCACTTGCCACGTGCTACCTTGGTGTGAAAGTGGCCTTACGAACACCCTGCTAGCAACCCCGTTACTATGGCAACGATGTCCCATATACAGCCATTTTGTGGCTGGAAACTGCTCCATTTGCTGTTAAGTTTTTAGATTCTGGGCCAGAGCGTCTGAGTGCGGTTCCCACCAGTAGCAGCATGGGTGCGTGTGACGCCATTGAGTCAAATTAACCTGTATTAAATTGAATAAATTGCATTATTTAATTGTATCTTCTTATAAATCAAGTCGCGTTAAATTGAAATCGCCATTATTCAAACTCACATTAATCAAGAGTTGACTATACCTCTGAGTAGTGCAGAAAAGTACTCTCTTCTCTCAATACAAGCTAAACCTAGGTTACTCTTCCCAGTAAATTAAATCCTATTGAACAGTAAGTTTACTATCCGATTCTTTGTTATTCGATCTGGTTTTCAGGAATGTAACCCAATCGTAAAGCGAGGGAAACCTGTATGGCTAAGGAGATAGCTTTCAAAGGTGAAAAACGCTGCTTAAGGTATGGCCTCTTAAAAGAGTTTTGAATACTCTAACATAACATAACATAACATAAATAATAGGATAACAAAGGGCCACCAGGGCCCATCTAGGTTATCCTGTATCAGTCGCACAGCGACCTTGTCATCAGTACTTAAAGACCATTTTTCTGAAGTGTAGGATCAATTTCTAAATATGATTATGTTAGCCTTTATCCTATATATATATATATATATATATATATATATATATATATATATATATATATATATATATATATATATATATATATATATATAATAAAATTAGCATAATAGACTTTTCTCATCATGAACATTCAGGACTCTCTGAAACTTGATAGTTAAATTTTTGTGGTTTCCCTCCCTTTTTGGGTGTTATCTGTTAGAAAAGAGTCAGAGTTTCCAAAGACGTGCATTCCAGTCTTATTATTATGTCAGCTTCATGTAGTATATGATGTTAGCGGTGGTGTTATTTGGCATGCTTTATAACTTGCTACGTGGTTCATATGGTATACTTGATGAACGTGCAGTAAACAGACAAAGGAGAACTACGCAATTAGCTTCCCAGAAAGGCCTATTCAACAAACGTCGAAGAATGGATGAGAACACCCAGCTTTATAAAATTACTGAAGCAGCACCCTTGCATTCAGAATGTCTTGATACTTTGATTCTCATTTTCCATCGATTTTTCCCATAGTATATACCATATACTTGTTAAATTGAAACCTCCTTTACCATTCATTTATATTCCTTGTCTTGTTCATTTATCATCTTTACCCTTCTCTCACTATCATTGTCACTTACCATCATCATTTATTATTAGTTTCCACAGGATGTAATACGAGTTTTGCAGATATTACTAGGGTTGTGTTAGTTGAAAATGTTCTACATATCCTGAGTTATTGTTTAAGCATGACAAGGATTTTAATATGGTTGGGCATATTCATTTGGGTAGTTGCGAAGATGAATATGCCATGAAAAGAATCTTAATGAATTGAATACTCTTGAGGAATCCCCAGCAATGAGAGAAATAATGGATACAGTATTATAAAAAAAAAAATAAAAAAAAGTTAGCTAGTCCTTCAACCCAATATCAAGTACTTTAGAACATATTTTATACGTACACATATGACCAATCCTTTATTTTTTTTTTTTTCTAAAGTGAAGCTCTTATAAAGATAACTCCCATCCTACTGCTCAGAGTATCCCAGCTCCATACCTTTCTACTTGACTCAATAGAGTATCTCTTGGATGCTCTCTATTTAAAACGACACCATACTTTTCCTCCCTAGCTCAGTCATCTAGTAGATATCACAGAACTTACATCCATTTGCTATTTAATCACAGTTAATTTTCACTTTGGAAATTACTATATATACGAAGCAATGTGTCGTGGTCATGCCTGTGTATGGTGTATGAAGTTTTATGCATTTTGAGCAGTTTTTTAAAGGTATAATAATAATTCTGGCTGTTATTATGTTATTATTTTATTCATTATGTAAGCAATAAACTTGAAGGAAAAGCAGTGAGATAAGTCGAATGTTATTTAACTGGCGTCATGGGCAGCATCTTGTTCTTAACCGCACACAAACCCAACTAGCGGATGACATTCACCTGAAAAAAAAAGAATAAAATAAATAAAATAATTATATAAAAGATAAAACAAAATAATCAAATCTGTTATATCTAAAAAAAAATTTCTGTAATCACAATAATTTGATCAAAGAAGCTATCAATCTGAATTATACTGTAGGGAACTCAAAAAGAACATATGTGCAGAAGAGAAAAAGGAACCAATTGCCATGATCATGTGTGTAACAAATAAGGACCAAGAGAATAAGTGCTGGAAAAAAGAAAAGAAAAAAAAAAAAAGTTTGTTGATCCGAGTAATAGAACTTAAGACAGGCTTATATATTAAAAAAAAAAAAAAAAATCCAAATCAATCTCATCAAGTATGGTAAGCTACTCATTTGATACATTTTAGAAACAGGACTGATATTTGTGTAAACAGCAGTTAACAGAATATTCTGTGAATGTAGCAGTTAACTGGATATAAAGGTACTTATCTAATTGTCAAAGGCTAGAAAGGAAAAATATGGATGTAAAACAAAAAGTAATGATGATTACAACTTATATTATCATGAGCACTTCTAGTGTATTAATAATGTTATCCTCCATTCCACCATTAACCCTTAAAGTGCCGGTGTCCACAACTGTGGAAACTTGGTGTGTGGGGTCACAGCACTGGTGTCTACAAGTGTTTTTTTTTTTTATTAATTTATCATCACCATTTTTGTTTAACATCAGCATTTTCCGATGACTTTGTTTCAGTCACCATTTATTTGTTAGTGCAAAATTTTCATAATAGCATGCCCTTGCTACACCAACCACAAATATTGTACCTATGCAGCAAGGCAGCGAGTGGCTTGGATTTCTAGTTTTCCTTCTAGCCTTTGCCTAAGAAGCACACTCTACAAAGCAGTGGGGAACCTAGGCAGGTGCTAACATTCCAGGTCAGAGTGGAATGGAAGCAATGACAGATTAAAGGGAAACCCCACCTTCCCTACAACTCCAAAAAGTCCCCCAATCAGAGCCTTGCCACCAGATGCAGTTTACAGTCATAAACAAGACAATTTTTTCATTACTGCACCATCAAATTATATATTTTTTGTCAAGTCCAGTAAACATGATGTTTTCTCTCAAACAATACCAACCCACACTCCCTAGACTTACCAGTTGTCACACTACACCTTGTGCTAACTGAAAACATCTCCACTAGATATCCCAGCATCAATCATCCTTCCAGTCAATTTCATCCACAAGATGGGGCACCTTTGACCTCAGCACCCATCAAGAACATTAGGAAGGGTTGGAAACTAGTGAAATTGAAGCAGAATTAGACAAGCAAGACAAGTACCATTAATGGCAGTGACAGCAATACCACACCAAGTTACTGTAGTAGTGATGGTGATGAGTGATATTGCTAGTGATTTCTTTTTCCATACTAACATGCATGCCGATGCTAACAGCAAATATTTATGATAGTGATGCTAAATAAAAACTGGATGTAGAGAAAGGCAATGTAAACGTTTTCCTGCGTTGTACAGTGACTATTTGGCGTAACAGCTGTAGCTTCATGTAGCCAGCGTGAACAAGGAAGCATATGACAGCAGCAAATATACGACGAGCTCTAAAATTTAGTTTTTAGTATTATGAAAAAATAATAGTACTGATTTCGGTTTCTCATTTTTCCTTTACATACACAATGTAACTGACATTCCAGTGTGAATGCTAGTCCATTGCTAAGTTGAGCAACTAATGTGTATCACTCTGCACACGCAGACACCGTGCAAGACACACACATCTGAACAGCTCACAGAGAATACTACAAAAGAAGTTGGAGACTGACCTAGATGTATGTATAGGGGAGGAGGGGGCCATAGGTTCTCCTGTCTCCAAATTCAATGTGTTGGATCATATATAGGGAATGAATAACAAGAGAGAGAGAGAGAGAGAGAGAGAGAGAGAGAGAGAGAGAGAGAGAGAGAGAGAGAGAGAGAGAGAGAGAGAGAGAGAGAGAGAGAGAGAGAGAGAGAGAGAGAGAGAGAAACCAGGTGTATGGCGGAATCAAAACATACGCCGAGTGAAAACCAAAGGTACATAGAAACTCCTGTTGGTCTAAGGAAACTGTCAGATGGACAAGGATTTTTCGGGTTTCAGGGATGAACAAGGTAATATGAGAAGGCTAATAAACATGGAAAGGGAATTAAGGTATATATATGAAGGAGGTGATGTCCAGTCTAATGGACAAACAAGACCGACTGATAACGGAAAACACAGCCCTGAAATTGAGAGTAGCTGAATGTGAGATCAGTACAATAAATCAGGAATTGAGAGAGGAGATTCAGGAACAAAAGAAACAAAATGACGTTCTAAAACCCACATGCCAAAATTACGAAAGCTCTTTAACTCTTAAAGTATGGGGAGTTGATTTACTTTCCGTCTGTTACAACGGGGAAAAATCACACCTGTCAAAAATGCTAAAAGATTTTTTTCTTTATAAAAGCATATTTCTTTGTGTTATTCTGAGTACAACGATGTAGTTTTCGACATGTTATGACCTCTGAAAGCAAAGTTATTGCACATAAAAAATGATCCCCAAACCCATGGCAGAACCCGTCGCTAAGAAATAACCCCCCAAGCTCTCAAAAAAACCCCTTGTGAGTATACACACTCTCTCTCCTTTTGGGCATTTGAATTTTATGTAAAAATAGGAACTTTTGCACTTTCATGTCATGAAAATGCACGCTCAGATATATGAAATGCTGTGCTAAACAGAAAAAGAAAAGAAACCACATATTACAAGTACATGTGTCTCTCAATTTACGTGATAGATGCATATCGCGTACAGACAACCCCCGCTTAACGAAGGGGTTACTTTCCTAAAAAAAAAAAAAACCGTTACGTGAAACATCATTAAGCAAATCGATTATAACAAGTTTAACCCCTGACTTGAATTTCCATTGAAAGTAAACAAAGCAAGAGTGCATCATAGTACAGTGAAAGGTTTAATGAAAGTAAAAATTATGAAGTTAAACATTTAGGCAGTTTAATTTAAGTCATTATAATGTACACTAATGTATGTATGTATGTACGTAACTTTATAATGTTGATGATCTTAAATTTATGAAGGGAGGGAGAGTGAAACGGGAAAGACACTAACTGGCAACCTGTGGAATGTAAACAAAGGACACATCATTGTATCACATACAAAACTTATGTACCACATTTCCACAAGGCTTTTTCCATTTTATCCATTGTAGAGTCACGAGTTCAAGTGGTTCTTTTAGCTTGCAAGGAAGATACAGTCTCACCAGCCTTCTTAACCCCTTCAATACGGTGACGCCTATGTAGGCGTCATGAAGCCCCAGTAGCAAATACGGTGACGCCTACGTAGGCGTCATATTTCTTTTCTGAGCTTTCTTCAGTTCAGTTGTCCCGTATAGTGTGTTGGATACCAACTACACACGCTGTATGCTGTCTTTGAAATCCTAGTGCTCCTCCCACCATCCTTGTCTCCACCAATCACTAAAGATAAGCTACATGCGTCCCACCTTGTGTCTAAAATTACCCAATGGCATAGACTGTTCCCATCTCTCTCTCTCTCTCTCTCTCTCTCTCTCTCTCTCTCTCTCTCTCCATTCCCTCCTCCCATCTCCTTTCCTCCTCCCCATCTCCCTTCCCTCCATCCCCCTCTCCCTCTCGAAAGATAAGTTACATGCGTCCCGCCTTGTAACATTTGTGAAAACACAGCTGAAGTTTGTTTACATCTGCGCAACATGGCGGCCGTGAACTCGAAGGATGAATCAGACTTCACAGGATTTCAAGGAATAATGGAGAAGAGCGTTTATGTGAAGAAAATTCTGGAGTTGGAAGGTAAAATTGAAAAACTGTTTGAAAAGTATGGGGGCCTGGAAACGAGTTATGACAATGTAATGAAAGAATGCACCGATATGAAGAAAGAAAATGCAGTACTTAAAGAGGAAGTTAAGTTAATTAAAGTGAATTGCGACAAATGTGGAGAATCTTTAGGAAAAGTGATGGAGAAGCAGGCTGAATGGAAAAAAAGTCAGGAAAAGGAAAGAAAGGAGGTAAATTACAAAGTTGCAAGTCTGGAAAAGGAAATCAGAGTCTGGGGAGAAAACTTTGGGCCTTGCTGAAATTATAGATCAACAGATCATAGAAGAGAAGATTGCTGAGAAAGTGGTGAAGGTTATTAAGTCAAATGAGACATTGGTGAGGGAAACTGTAGACAAAAAGAGATGTGTGGTGATATTTGGTGTGGAGGAGGATAAGATACCGAGTAAAATGGAGAGAGAAAACATAAAAAGGTGATAAATAATATCATTAATGTGGTGCAGGAGGAGGAAAAGACCTAGTACAAGAAATAGAGGACTTCCATAGAATTGGAAAGTTCACAGGAGAAGGTATGAGGCCAATAAGAATCAAACTTAAGTCACAAAAGGATGTAGATGAATTGGTGGAGAAGTCATGGAGGCTAGCCCAGCAGGAAACAACAAGGAAGATTTGGTTGAGAAGAGATCTCGGTGAAAAGGAAAGAGAAATGTTAAATGAGTTGAGAAAGGAGGCTTTGAAAAAAATGAAGAGAGGACAGAAGAGGAGAAGAAAGAGTTTTTCTGGAGAATCTTGGATATGAGACTGAGGAAGTGGTTCATAACCCAGAAAAGTACAGTAAGAAAGGACTAAAGAAACTTACGTATGAGCGGAATGTAATGTATTCCAACATAAATGGAGTGATATCGGGATTTTAGAACTCAACGATTACTTGAGGATAAGAACCCAGATATTGTGGGTCTTACTGAAACAAAACTGAGAGAGGAGAAGACCTGATGATGGTTGGAGAAGGAAATATAATGTTTGGAAAAGAAATAGAGTAGGTAAGATGGGAGGAGGAGTGATGTTGCTGGTTAAAAAGATATAAAGGTGGATCAAGTGAAAGAAGGTATGGGAAAGGCAGAAGTGCTAAAGATCAGAGCAGAAACTAATGAAGGAAAAAGAGGCACTACATAGTGGTGTACGTACCACCTAAGACAAATGCATGGTCAGTACAGGAATATGAAGAAATGATAAGAGATACAGGAACATGTCTGGAAGAAATGTTGGGTGGCTGTGAACGAACTATAATGATGGGAGATTTTAATTGTAAAGAGGTGTGTTGGGAGGACTGGTCAATGGAAGGATCAGAGACAACATGGGAAATACACTATTGACACTGGCAATGGAAAATGTGTTAACTCAGTGGGTCAAAGAAGATACTAGGTTTGGAGGAGAGGGAGCATCGTCAAGACTGGACTTGGTCTTTAGTACAGAGCCAATGGTCATTGAGGAGATGAGGGTGGAGTGCCCTTTAGCAAAGAGTGATCATGCAGTTTTGGAGTTCAAGGTGATAGATGAAGAGAAATCTAGAAGAAATGAAGAATATAAAGTGGGAAGATGGAATTATGCCAAGACAGATTTTGGAAACCTAAAGAAATTCTTTCAAGAGACAAATTGGATGAAATTCAAGAGTGCTAAGGAGCAAATGAAAAGTGGAAGGAATTTATAAAAATATACAAAGAAGGTGAGAAAAATTTGTACCAATAAGACAACATAGAGAAGTTGGAAAGCAGGACTGGTTTAACGATAGATGTGAAAAGGCTAGAACAAGAAAAGAGGATGCATGGAAGAGGTGGAGAAGGAAAAGACGGATTAAGCAGTGGGAAAGTTACAAAAGAGCAAGAAATGAATATGTGTTGATTAGAAGAGAAGAAAGAAAGAAACAAGAAAAGGATATAATTGATAAATGTAAAGACCAACCAAGGCTTTTTACAGACATGTGAACAACAACATCAAAAATAGAGAAAGTATTGAAAGTTTAGAAGTAAATGGAGTATGCAGTGAGGATCCCAGGAAATGGCAGAGGCTATGAATGGATGCTTTCGGAAGGTATTCACAAAGGAGACTGCTTTTGACAAACCACTGGTAATGGAACAGAAAGGGATTATGAAGGAGTTTCAAGTAACTGTGGAGGAGATCAAGAATATGATGGGGAGTTTAGAAGTGAGAAAAGCTGTGGGACCTGATGGGGTATCAGGATGGATTTTAAGAGAATGCAGGGAGCAACTGGCAGAAAAAGTTTGTGAAGTAATTGATGCCTCATTAAGGGAAGGTGTAGTGCCCCAAGACTGGAAAAGAGCTAACATTGTCCCAATTTATAAATCAGGTAACAAGAGAGACCCATTGAACTATAGACCAGTGTCACTTACAAGTGTGGTAGCTAAGATGTGTGAGAGGGTGGTGAAGAATAGATGGACAGACTTCTTGGAGAAAAATGACATACTTTGTGAGTGTCAATTTGGTTTTAGAAAAGGGCGTTCATGCACGACAAACCTGATATGTTACTATTCGAGGGTGATAGATGTAATACAGGAAAGAGATGGTTGGGCTGATGGAATATATCTGGATTTAAAAAAGGCCTTTGATAAGGTACCACACGGAGACTGATCTGGAAACTTGAAATGGTAGGAGGAGTGCATGGCAGTTTACTAAAATGGATGGAAGACTTTTTGGTAGGAAGAGAAATGAGAACAATAATTAAGGACAGACCATCAGAATGGGGCTTGGTGGAGAGTGGAGTTCCACAGGGATCAGTGTTGGCACCAGTAATGTTCGCGGTCTACATAAATGACATGGTGGATGGGGTGTCCAGTTATGTGAGCCTATTTGCAGACGATGCAAAATTGTTAAGAAAAGTGAGATGTGACAAAGATTGCGAACTACTCCAGGAAGACTTGGACAGAATATGGAAATGGAGCTGTACATGGCAAATGGAGTTCAACACGACAAAATGCAAGAAATTAGAGTTTGGCAAGAGTGAAAGAAGAATCAGGAGTATGTACAAGATAGGAAATGAAGACATAAAACCAGTCATGAAAAAAAAGACCTTGGGGTGACAATTACCAATGACCTATCGCCAGAGAGACATATAAACAAAATAATTGGAGAAGTATTGAACTTATTGAGGAACATAAGAGTGGCGTTCGTATATTTAGATGAAGAAATGATGAAGAAAATAATTACTGCAATGATAAGACCAAGGCTTGAATATGCAACAATACAGTGGGCTCCGAACTTAAAGAAACACATAAGGAAACTAGAGAAAGTACAGAGGGCTGCAACAAAATGGTGCCTGACTTAAGAGATTTGACTTATGAAGACAGACTGAACAGAATGCAACTTCCGACCCTGGAAAACAGAAGAGAAAGGGAGACCTGATAGCAATATACAGAGTGATGATTGGCATGGAAAAAATGGATAGGGAAGATCTGTGTATGTGGAATGAAAGAATGTCGAGAGGGCATGGGAAAAAACTAAAAATGGCCACTTATAGGAGAGATGTGAAAAAATATAGCTTCCCTCATAGAAGGGTGGAAGCATGGAATAGTTTAGACGTGGAAGTGGTCAACGCAAGGAATATTCATGATTTTAAGAAAAAGCTGGACATTAGTAGATATGGAGACAGGACAGTACGAGCATAGCTCTTTTCCCGTATGTTACAATTAGGTAAATACACACACACACACGGCCCGGTAGCTCAGTGGTTAGAGCGCTGGCTTCACAAGCCAGAGGACCGAGGTTCGATTCCCCGGCCGGGTGGAGATATTTGGGTGTGTCTCCTTTCACGTAGCCCTGTTCACCTAGCACTGAGTAGGTACGGGATGTAAATCGAGGAGTTGTGACCTTGTTGTCCCGGTGTGTGGTGTGTGCCTGGTCTCAGGCCTATCCGAAGATCAGAAATAATGAGCTCTGAGCTCGTTCCATAGGGTAACGTCTTGCTGTCTCGTCAGAGACTGCAGCAGATCAAACAAAAAAAAAAAAAAAAAAAAAAAAACACACACACACGAGTGAACAAGTGTACAGAGTGAACGTAGCCTGGTGGCATGTACATGGGAGTGATCGGAGGTGTGAGAACCTCCACACTCCAAACGACAGAGCGGGAACCACACAAAGGCCAGCCATAGCAGCCGCCAACGCATTCCACCACACACACGTAGCTACCAGGCCTGGCCCCCAGTGACCACACACCCACATGCTCCCAGGAAGAGTAAAAAAAAAATGGATAGACCGGTAAGAAATAAATTACCAAATTCAAAATATGTTGATGAGGCCCAGGGAGCAAAGCCGAAAGTGGCCAGTCAAAGCATGAGTCCATCTTCAACAGGGGCAACATTGCAAGGAAGATTGGTAATGTTGGAGAAGAGATTTGAGGAGTTGGTGAAGGAATTAAAAGTTCAGAGGAGTGAGGAGGAGCAGGATAGAGAATTCTGCAAGGCTTTGAAGGAAAGAGTTAAGAGACTGGAGGAAAATGAAAAACGATTGGTGGACACACTTGAGAGTGGAGGTTGAAAAATACAAGAGACGGTTGGAGAAGAAAATGGAGAGAGATGACTTTAAGGAAATGATTAGTGAGCAGAATGAAAGGTTTGAAAGGGAATGGGAACTGAAGAAAACACAATGGACTGAGTCGAGGGAAGCAGAGATGGTTGGATTACAAGAAATAATTAAAGATCAGTTGAAGGAAGACAAAAAAGAAAGGTCCAAGGAACTGATTAATGTAATGAAGAATAAGGAAACATTGATAAGGGAAATAGCAGAAAAGAAGAAGAGTGTGTTAATATTTGGGATGAAAGAACAAAATATAACATATAAGCCTAAGAGAATTAAGGAAGAATTAAGAACGGTTAGAGATCTGTTCAAAAATCTAAATGATGATGAAAAAAAAGACCTTCAAGAAGAAGTAGAAGAGATCCATAGACTGGGTCCGTATAAGGAGGGAGTGAGCAGACCAATTAAAGTAGTACTGAAGTCACAACAATCTGCGGAGGATGTCCTATATAGAACATCAAAGTTAAGAGAGATAGAAGGTTGTAAAGAGGTGTTTGTGAGAAAGAATAGAAATGAGGAAGAGAGGAGAAGATATAAGGAATTGGTGGAAGAGGCGAGAAGGAAAAATGATGAGCGATCTGAGGAGGAAAGAGAAAGTTTTTTGGAGAGTTATAGGAGAGAGAGTCAGAAAGTGGTATGTGGAAAGAAGGAATACGGAGGAACCCCTAGAGGGAGCAGTGGGTGGACCGTAATGTATACTAATATAGATGGGATACTGTCAAGTAGATTGGAATTGCAAGACTATATGATAGTGGAGAAGCCTGATATAGTGTGTTTGACTGAGACAAAGTTGCATGAAAAAAAAAAGATAAATTTGGATAATAAATATAATATATGGAGAAAAGGATAGGGAGAGTAAAGGTGGAGGAGGAGTTATGATTATGACGAAGAAATAAATAAATGTGGATAAGGTTTGGTATGGGAAGAACAACGCAGAAGTGATAAGCATAAGGATAAAAAGTGATGGAAAAGAATTAATAATCATGGTGACCTATGTACCTCCTAAAACAAATTCTTGGACATTAAGGGAATACGACAATATGATCAAGGATACTATACAGAGTTTGGAAAGTGTATTATCTGGAAAAAGAAAGGCGATACTAGTAGGAGATTTTAATTGTAAGGAGGTGGATTGGGAAAATCTAGTAAGTGGTGTTGGAGAGGAAGCATGGGGAGAGAGATTTCTTAATCTAATGATGGAAAATATGATGGAACAGAGGGTGAAGGAAAATACTAGATATAGAGGAGATGATGAACCGGCTAGACTGGATTTGGTGTTAACAAGAGAAGTGTACCTATGTTGAGATATACAGTACAAGTGTCCTTTGGGAAAGAGTGATCATGTGGTTATGGAAATGCAGATATTAACAACACAGCGAAGGAAGGACGAGACATACAGGAGTGGTAGATTGAATTATAGAAAGATGGACACAGAAAGTTTGAAAAATTATTTCAGAAAATTAGATTGGGAGGAGATGTTACAAATCAAAGAAGTGCATAAGAAATATGAGATTTTTATGAAATATTATAAAGAAGGAGTTATGAAATTTGTACCAAAGTATAAACCGAGAGAGGAAGGAAGAAAGGATTGGTTTAATGCAACTTGTGTTAAAGCTAAGGAAAAGAGAGATGTGGCTTGGAAAAGATGGAAAAAGAGCAGGAATATATGTACTAAATAAGGAGAATTATAGTGGCGAGAAATGAGTATGTGAGGGTAAGGAGGGAGGAAGAAAGAAAATTTGAAAAAGATATTGTAGACAAGAGTAAGGAACATCCAAAATTGTTTTACAGGTTCATAAATGGTAAACTTAAAAAGAGAGAGTCCATTGAAAGATTAAAAGGAGAGCAAGGGATAGTAGATGACCCTAAGAATATAGCGGAATTGCTAAATAATAGGTTTCAGCAAGTATTTACTGAAGAAACAATGTTTGTAAAGCCTCAGAATGTACAAGGAAATGTGCACATGGATGACATTAAGATACCTAAAAAGGAGTTATATAAAATGTTGGAAGAACTTAAAGATGATAAAGCGATGGGACCAGATGAAATTTCAGGAAAATTATTGAAGGAGTGTAGAGAAGAATCGATTGATCCATTATATGATATTATAAGGTGTTCATTAGAAACAGGGGAAGTACCAGTAGAGTGGAAGAGAGCTGAAGTGGTGCCCATTTATAAGGGAGGCAGTAAGGAAGAGCCTCTTAACTATAGACCTGTGTCTCTAACAAGTGTGGTCGGTAAGATTTGTGAGAGGGTGATAAAGAAATATTGGATACGGTTCCTGGAGGATCATAAGTTATTATCGGATCATCAATTTGGCTTCAGGAAAGGGAGGTCATGTGTAACAAATCTACTGAGCTTTTATTCAAGAGTGGTTGACAAAATACAAGAGAGGGGGATGGATGGACTGTGTATATTTGGATTTAAAGAAAGCTTTTGACAAGGTACTGCACATGAGACTGTTATGGAAATTAGAGATTTATGGAGGACTGAAAGGAAAAGTGTTAAAGTGGATGGAAAACTACTTGAGATGGAGAGAGATGAGAACGGTAATAAGGGATGCAAAGTCGGACTGGTTGGTGGTGGAGAGTGGAGTCCCACAAGGCTCAGTGCTAGCACCAATACTTTTCCTTGTATATATTAATGACATGCCAGAGGGAGTAAACAGTTATATTAATTTGTTTGCGGATGATGCGAAGTTGTGTAAGTGTGTGAAGAGTGAAGAAGATTGTGAAATATCACAGGCAGATCTGGATAAGATTTGGGAGTGGAGCAAGAGGTGGCAAATGGAATTTAATCTGAGCAAAAGTCATGTGATGGAGATGGGGAAGAGTAGAAGACGGCCAAGAGGGTCATATAAGATGGGTGAAGAAGTAGTGTTGAAAAAGGTGGAAAAGGAAAAGGATTTGGAAGTGATAATACAAGACCATGGGCAGTTTGAGGCTCATATTGATAAGATGTCTGGAGAAACGTATAATTTGATAAAAATATTGGATTAGCCTTCCATTATATGGATAAAGATATGATGAAGAAATTAATTAGTGCGGTAATTAGACCAAGATTGGAATATGCTGGAGTGGTTTGGTCCCCTTATAAAAAGAAGCATATAAGGAAGTTGGAGAGATTGCAGAGAATGGCAACAAAAATGGTTCCGGAATTGGCAGAAATGACCTATGAGGAGAGATTAAAAGAAATGAATTTGCTTACCTTGGAACAAAGAAGAGAAAGAGGAGATTTAATACAGGTTTATAAACTGTTGAACAGACTGGATGAAGTGGATAATGAGCAAATGATGTTGAGAGAGAAAAACTTAAATAGAACTACAAGATCGCATAGTAAAAAAATAGCCAAAAGAATATGCTTGAAGGATGTGAAGAAATATAGTTTCCCACAAAGATGTGTGGAGGTGTGGAATGGTTTGAGTGAGGAGGTGGTGTCAGCGAGGAGTGTGCATAGTTTTAAAGGAAAGTTGGATGTGTGTAGATATGGAGACGGGGCCACACGAGTATGATACCCAGGCCCTGTAAAATTACAACTAGGTGAATACACACACACAAATACAAAAATAAAAAATTTTCTAATCTCTCTCTCTCTCTCTCCTTGTTTCCTCTCCTTCCCTCCTCCCCTCTTCCTCTCGAAGATAAGCTACATCGTCCCGCTTGTGTCTAATATATTAGCAAATGTCACACTCTCTCTCTCTCTCTCTCTCTTTTCTAAGAGAGAAGCGCCCACTTTCCTCTTCGAAGGCGATATAGTGACTAAAGAATAGCAGCATAATACACAAAGACGACAAGTATGACAAGCTTGCATGAGTTTCCCGCGCTCGGGCACGCGGCACTACCACCTGTATATCATACAGGCGGGCTTTTTCAACATCCGGCGCGAAGGGGTTAATAGAATCTCCTGACTTGAAAATAGTAGAGACAGTAGATGGAGTCAAGATGGTGGCGAGCAATGCTATTAGTTTTCTTGCCTTTCTCGTGTTTGTGAATAATATCCAGCTTCACTTCGAGAGTAAGAGACTTCCTGGTCTCCTTAGCAACGCTATGCGACATTGCAGGACGTTTTGGTGGTAAGTTGAGCGAGGGAAGACAAGCTGCTGCTGATGCTGTTATTGTTTTAAACTAGGGGAAGTGAGTGGTGTGCGTGTTGTCCACGAGAGGTGCTGGTTTATTTAAAAGCCTGTCGGCTTGCGTGATACAGCGGGGCTTTCAAACTTGGAAAAAATTACCTGGATAAAACTTTATTAAATTGAGTTTGGTGTTCATTAAACAAGCAGATGGTAGTAAAATTAAACCTTCATTGTTGCGAAATTTCGTTGAGAACCTTTGTTAAGCGGGGTTTGCCTGTATATCAAAATTCGCGTAAAACAAACATGTAATTCTCATAAAGAACAATAGATAATAGGGGGGATGCGGGATGTGGTCCAAAATAATTTGTGCAAAATACTCTAATTATTAGTAGGAAACCAATCACTAAGGTAGCTACGAGCAGCATCTTTAATGGGCCAAACGTTTCGACATTTCATCTTATGTCATCATCAGTGGTCTAAAATAAAACGATAAAACAAATATAAGTATAAAAGAATAAAGTTAAAATGCTAAGAGAATTACAATGGTAAAAATTCACACTATCATAAGTGGGTATGCTGACAGAGTATTGTTGAGGGATGGCTTTACTTGAGAAATATATAGGGATTCCAGAATTCTTAAACAGTTTCTATTACAGGTGGCGAGGATACGGAAATGACTGAGATTGGGTTGAACCTTACACGAGAGGCAGTGGTCCCGGATCGCGGAAAACGGGCGTTGTGTAGCGGCGCCTGTTCTGGCAGACTGGCCTAAATGCTCGCTGGCTCGGTTTATAAGTGAGCGCAAGGTGCTACCCACATGTGAACAAAAGCCATGTCATGGAAATGGGAAAGAGTGAAAGACGACCTGTGAGAATCTATAAGATGGAAGATGGAGTAGAACTGGAGAAAGTCATAAAGGAAAAGGACTTAGGAGTGACGATGGAAGAAAACAATCAACCAGTAAGCCATATTGATAGAATTTTTAGAGAGACATATAATTTGCTGAGGAATATTGGAGTAGCATTTCACTACATGGACAAAGAAATGATGAAGAAATTGATAAATACTATAATAAGACCCAGATTGGAATATGCAGGAGTAGTGTGGACCCCTCAAAAAGAAACACATAAGGAAATTGGATAGGCTACAAAAATGGCTACAAGAATGGTCCCAGAACTTGAAGGATGACATATGAGGAGAGACTAAAGGCTATGGATCTACCAACCTTGGAACAAAGAAGGAGAGAGGAGACCTGATACAAGTCTATAAATTGATCAACGGAATGGACCAAGTGGATAATGAGAAACTGATCCTGAGAGAAGAATATGACACCAAGCACAAGATCGCATAGTAAAAGCTGAGAAAGGGAAGATGTCTGAGAGATATTAAAAATATAGTTTCCAGAGATGTATTGAGACGTGGAACAGTTTAGATGAAGAAGTAGTGTCTGCAACGAGTGTGCACACTTTTAAAGTAAGATTGGATAAGTGTAGATATGGAGACGGGGCCACACGAGCATAAAGCCCAGGCCCTGTAAAACTACAACTAGGTAAATACATACTCAGCCTGGCAGCTGGGACAAGTGAAACAATAAACAGCCGACAAGCGTAAGGCAGTTGACAGAGTGTCCTTAAAAAGGAAAAAACTACCTATACATAGATTATTTATAGACACAATACGAAAATGTTTATCAGGATATATTTTTTAAGTTTTTCATAGAGACCCCTTTCTCTAATTATTTGGTTAAATTAACATGTTTTTATTATTTACCATTCTAAATACTAGAAGTGTATTCAAAGTAAAGGGAAAAGCAAGAAATAATAAGAGAAAGCAAAAAAATAATGGTAAAACAACAAAAGAAAGAATACAAACTAAACACTCACTGCGTCACTGCCTTCACCACTCAAACCACAGTCAGCCACCATCTTCCTCTGAGCTTTACCACTTTATCTAAAATCCACTTATCAAAAATAACCCCACATGCAAAAGATGAAGGATGTCTTGGGGCCATCTTGGTGAATTATAGGCAGATTGAAGAGATTACGTCTGTACTCATTGCTGGCAGACTGCAAATGAGGCACAAGAAGAGCGGGAGCTGGATCCAAGAAACTTCAAAGTCAGAGCAACCTCCTGCCGCGAAATGGCATCCATGAACGCTTGGAGGGACTGTAACGAGGTTGCTATCAGATTGCTCTCAGGTTGCTGGGGTATTACTGTCTTATATATGCATTTATGTTCACAAAACAACATTTCTTTAAGCTTTTTATAAACCTTGCCAAGAAAGGATTGTTTTTTAAATAACATAACATAACATATAACATATAACATAAATAATAGGATAACAAAGGGCCACCAGGGCCCATCTCGGTTATCCTGTATCAGTCGCAGAGCGACCTCGTCATCAGTACTTAAAGATACACTTACAAGTACACAATACATTATTTACTAATTCTAAATATTTGGCCCGTTAACAGGGCTAAGTCCTGCAGCGAACTCCTCTACAATCTGTGATCCCCATACATGGGGATCATGTCTTGTTTAACTATAGTAAATTTCTTATAAAAACTATCATGCAGCGCTATACATAATTATAAATCTAATAAATTTAAGTGTTTATCTAATCTGTTTTAAACATTGTCAAACTAGTGCTATTTACAACCCTCTCTGGCAATGCATTCCAGAAGTCTACCACCCTATGACTAAAGAAATATTTTCTTATATCTAACCTGCAGCCTTGCTTTCTAATCTTCCTGCCATGATTTCTAGTCCTACTTCCCTCCTCTAAGGTAAAGAAAGATCTCACATCTATGTAGTTTGTATCTGAGAACATTTTAAATAACTCTATCATATCCCTCTTATACATCTCTCTCAAATGAAAACATGTTTAATTCCTTTAATCTATCTCTATACTCCAGGTGCTTTAATGCTGGTATCATCCTAGTTGCTCTTCTCTGAACTGCTTCTAACATGTTGATATCCTGCCTATAATGGGGTGACCAGGCCTGTATGCAATACTCTAAATGGGGCCTAACATAGGAATTATATAAGCTACGCACCACTTCCTTACTTTTATAACTAACATTTCTATTTATAAAACCCAGGATCCTATTTGCCCTATTTCTTGCTTCTAAACATTGCTTTGAAAATTTCATAGTCCTGTCTATCACTACTCCTAAATCCTTTCCTTCCTCTACTGCCTCTAGCCAACATCCCTCCATCTCATAGCTAAAGTTTGTGTTGTCTTTACCTAAATGCATAACCTGACACTTTTAGAATTAAACTCCATCTGCCACCTGTCTGCCCATGCTATCAGCCTGTCCAGGTCTCGTTGTATTCTGTAATTGTCCTTTTCACCCTGTACTGCACATGCTATCTTAGTATCATCTGCAAACTTTGATACTTTGCTACTAATTCCTATATCTAAATCGTTAATGTACACCAAGAAAAGAAGAGGTCCTAGCACTGATCCTTGGGGTACCCCACTAACCACTTCCTTCCACTCAGACATTGCCCCATTTAATACTACTCTCTGTTTCCTATCAGAAAGCCATTCACTAATCCAATCAACTAACCTACCCCTATCCCATGTAGTCTCAATTTGTACACTAGCCTCCTATGCGGTACCTTATCAAACGCCTTGCTAAAATCTAGATATATAACATCTATGCTATTTCCATCATCTAACTCCTTGGTAATATATTCTAAGATATCGAGCAAATTTGTAAGACAGGACCTCCCTGATCTAAAGCCATGTTGGGTATCTCTAATTAATCTATTCTCATTTAAATGCTCCCAAATACTACCCTTAATGATTTTCTCTAGTATCTTACATACTATACTAGTTAAACTGATCGGTCTATAATTATTCGCATCATCCTTCCTACCTTTTTTAAATATTGGTGTAACATTAGCTAACTTCCAGTCCTGAGGTATCTCAGCAAACCTAAGTGATCTTTCAAAGATTAACTTAAGTGCTTCAGAAATACTGTCTACACCCTCCCTAAGTACTCTGGCATGTAGCTCATCAGGACCACTAGCTTTCCTATCGTCTAGTTCAAGAATAAATTTCCTAATAATTCCCGGTTTTATATCAATATTTTCTAAAGCTCTTAAACTACTTGTCGCACTGTTTGTAACAGGATTTCCTATTCTTTCCCTAGTAAATACTGAAGAAAATTGTTCATTCAATAATTCTACTATGTCTTCATTTTGATCCACTACTACACCATCTTTTCTGAGTGGTCCAATCCTATCCTTATTTCTTTTATCACTGACCTTGTAATAACTATATAATTTTTGGGATCTTTACTCCCAGCTCTAGCTAGTTTTATCTCTGCCTGCCTTTTACTTTTTTTTATAACCTTACTCAAATCATCCCTGACCTGTCTGTACCTAATCAAATCTACATCTTTCCCACTTTTCTGCAACTCTCTATATGCCATCTTCTCTCTGATCTGTCTACCTATCTCGTGAGTCCACCATAATGGCTTCCTGTTTCTCTGCCTTATATCTTTGTAAGGGATACACTGCATCACTATACCCTTTACTACAACCTTAAAAATATCCCACATCTCCTGTGCAGTTTTGTTTCCAAAACTATCTTCCCAGTTTACCTCTTCTAACTGATGTAACCTACCATAATTGCCTTTCTGATAATTTGGGACTCTAGTCTTATTCTCTATATTATCCCTACTGGAATTAATGATAAACCTAATTATATGATGGTCACTGTTTGCTAAAGTCTCTCCTACCTCAACTTCCTTTAAACAATGCTCAATATTTGTTAGTACTATGTCTAAAACCTTCCCCCCCCTAGTAGGTTTATTTACCATCTGCACTAAATAGTTATCCTGAAAACTTTCCATAAACTTATTTTCACTAGCATCTCCTACCATCCTCTCCCAGTTTACTGACTTAAGATTAAAATCCCCTAAGATAATTGTCTGACTAGTACACCCCCTATTTATCTCATCTACCATAAGGTTGTCTACATCTGCTGACTGGTTAGGTGGTCTATAAAAAGCTCCTACTCTAATAACCTTACTTTTGTTTACTCTTAACATCCAGCCATAAGGACTCTACTGTTATCTACCTTAATACCATTAATTAACCTGACTGGAAATGAAGGATTTTTTTACATAAATAACTACTCCTCCACCTATCCTACCAATTATCTAGTGAAAATACATAATGTATCCATCTACTTCATATTCTTTGCTATTTTCCCTAAACTTTTCCTCATTTACCCATGCCTCTGTGACACCCAACATCTAAGTCCTCCTCAACTATATAACTAGATAACTCATCCTTCTTGTTCCTAAGACTCCTGGCATTTACATAAAAACATTTAAGTCCTGCTACCTTCCTAGATGCTGTCTCCTTATTTGGAATCCTAATCTTATTCTCTCCTATTTGCACCTGGAAATCTTTCCTAATCTTTTCACTATCTCTGTTTATCCTATCTAATTTATGTCTAACATCTTTCTTCTGGAATGCATTTGCTACCTCACCCCCTACACTCCATCCCAACTCCCCCCTCCAGACATCCATTCAGCACATCCACACCCTTCCTACTCAGATGCACACCATCCCTAGCATATAAATCCCTTCGCCCATAGAACATATCCCATACATCCACAAAGCTGACATCCACATCCTTACACATCCCTTTTACCCGATCATTCACACCAATGGCTCTAGACAACCATTCCCTGCTAACATACACACGAGGCAAGATTCCTGACACTACACACCTCCTACCACTCTCCCTTATCTTGCCTAACATTTGCCGAAATCTTGCCACTAACTCCTCCGACCCACCTGCTCTGACATCATTCCCACCTACGTGCAAAACTACTACACCCTCCTCTCCATCCCCCAACTCTCTTCTGCACCTCCTCACTCACTGCCTTCACACCTGCACCAGGCATACACACGTTGTCCTCCTATCCCTGTCTTTCCACAGAAAGTGCTATCTAAGTACCTAACCTGAGAGTCACCCACCACACACACCTGAGGTGTGCTAGGCACAACCTCCTCCTCCTCTCCTCTACCCCTCTCTCTCCTTTCACTCACCACAACCACCTCATTCACTCCACTCTCACTCTCCCCCTCCCCCTCCAACAAACCGAACCTATTTTCACACTCAACAGGTTTAGTCCTATCCTCCCTAACTGCCTCCGCTTTCCTTCCCCTCGCAACTTGCCATCTCTGTCCATCCTGACTACTATCTTTCCCAGTCTGGCTCGCCTGCTCCCTCTTCCCCACTCTTCTCTTCCCGACAGAGGGCCAAGCCACCCTGTAGCCCTCAGAAGGTCCAACCTTCGGCCTAACACTGATCTCCTGCCTAATTTTTTCCACTGCCTCCCCAAGCCTCTTAACCTCCTCCTTCAACTCAAAGATGAGAACTTCGTTCGCACTTTTCCCCTCACTTAACTTTCTCATTTCCTATCGCAATTCACGGTGTTCAAGAGAAAGAACTAAATTCTCGCTCTTGAGCCTACACACCATACACTCAGAAAAGTCAACGACCTTCCTGTCATGCCCACACATCTCACACACAACAAACTCACCCAATCCCACCTCAACACTCTCTTTCACGCACTCAATCACACTCTGATATACCTCAGTAGCTACCGCCATACTAATTTACAATCTGTTAACTCACAAACAAACAAATAAAAATACTTGGTGACGGCAGGGTGGGGGAACCGCGGTGGTGGGGGTGCCTAAGTGAGGTCAACTAATCCTCTTTCAAGGTCAACTTGACGGTTACAAGCCTAGTCTCCTCACTCTACCAAAATATTTTTAGCTCACAAACACTGATTCTAACCACTATTTCACTCTAATCTAACACTTGCAGTACACACTTTCACTTCACTAACACTCAAAAAGCACCACACACAGACACCAAGCACAAACACCACTCGCTAACTATAAAACAACAGCCAAAAATGGAGCGCACACACAACACGGCCACTCGCCACCGCAGCTATGCTGCTACATGGAATACCAAAAAATAAAGCAAAGATGAGATCGGCCACAGACGAGGCAAAGATTCGCGGCGACTCGGCCGGTTCTTCTTCTTGTGACCCTTTTAGCTTGCTGTTGTTTTCATCACTATATTTGTTTCCACTCCTCCATTGCCTGCTATAATGGATATCATATCTTAGTATTCATATATGCTTATGCCATGAGGATAACCTCAACTCCATGGCACTGAGTGATAGTGAATTACTAATGAAATATCACGGTATTTCATTAGTAATTCACTATCACTCGGTGTCACGGAGTCGAGGTTATCCTCATGGCATGAGCCTATATGAATACTAAGATATGATATCCATTATAGCAAGCAATAGAGGAGTGGAAACAAATATAGTGATGAAAGCAACACACAAGCTTTTAAAAGGGTCACAAGAAGAAGAAGAACCAGCCGAGTCGCCGCAAGTCTCCGCCTCATCTGTGGCCGATCTCATCTTTGCTTTATTTTTTGGTATTTCATGTAAGATTTCACTTTATGCATTACAAAACAATCCTTTCTTGGGGGCAAGGTTTGTAAAAAGCTAATAGAAATGTTTTGTGGACATAAATGCATATATAAGACAATAACACCACCTGGAGAGGTTGTTCCCACCAACCTCAGAGCAACCTTGTTACCGTCCCTCCAAGCGTTCATGGATGCCATTTCGCAACAGGAGGTTGATCTGACGTCGTTAAAGTTTCTTAGCTCCAGTTCCTGGCAGCCAATGAGCACTTTTAGGCAAGCTACCAACCTCCACCCGCCAACAGCAACGAATCCTTGTGGATACTATTTTACGAAGGTTGGTATGTGAGCAGGAGGTTGCTATGGAGGTTATCTGTACCAACATAGACAACAACCTGCTTCTTGGATCCAGCCCCAGAGCTCCCACCTATCGGCCAGCTGCGGAACTCTCTGGCGCGCAGTTTGAAATTGCGTCTGGCGCTCAGTTTGAAAATGCAGTTGGGTCAAATCGCGTATAAGCAAACTGATCGTGCAAATTAAATTAATTATAATTTTTTTTCGGTCGCGTTATAACAAAAACGCGTAAATCAATCACACATAAATCAAGTAACTTGGCCAACAAGCACAGTCCTGTAGAGGCAACCATGGGTTACACACACCAGTACATTGTTCGAGGGGAGTACGTAAGGAGGTTTATGAACGTCGCTGTGAGGGTTGGTCTCTGTCTCCCAGATCACTATCAGAATCACTACTGGAGTCTTCACTTTCTTCTGTCTCAATAAAAAAACAATCAGTCTTCATTTTCATCACTGTCCTAAATGTCACTATTGAGTAACACTGGCATAACATCACTCAGGGTACTGTTTCCTCCCTCCAGATCATGGGGATTGCCAGATGTCACCTTGGAATGGGAAAAGATGACATACTGTGTGGGAACATATGTCTCAAGGCTTGAGGAGGCGAGCAAGACAAGATGCCAGATACCTCCACTTGCCCCAGGACCAATTGTGAGGGGGAGAGATTCAAACATTTAGCACGGAAAAATCATGATTCCCGGAACGATCTCCGCCTCTCTGCACGCGACGCTACAATCATCCCGAAACAATCACCATACATTAAGGGTTAAGGAGATTGCAAGCTAAAATGCAGGACGGGATTGCAGACAGGGCAGAAGGTTGATTAGGTGATAAGTTGAAGGAACTGCGGAATGAATGGAAACAGGAGCAAGAAGAGAAAAAAAAGTCAAATTTTCAGAGGTGGTAAGGAGATAAATTCAGAACACAAAAGTCGCTGTAATTCAAGTTATTAAAGAGATAGGAGACCTGGTGCGGGATGCAGTGGACAAGAATAAAAACTTTGTGATTTTTAGGATGAAGGAAAAGAAGAGTCCAAATAAATTCACGAGAGAACATGAAGAAAGTTAATTGGCCAAAACTGTTATCAAACGAGTACAAGACAGCATACAAGAATTTGAACAGGAGGTGGAGAAAGTGATCAAGCTAGGAAGATACAGTGAAGGGGGTAGGACACCAATGAAGGTGAGAATAAGATCTCAAGTGGCTGTAGAGGAAATTATCGCTAAAAAAGGGAAACTGGCCGATGATGTTGAACACAAAGATATATGGATAAAAAGAAATATGAACTTAGAGGAAAGGGAAAAGGAGAAAGTACTAAGAAGTGAAACTAAGGAAAAAAACGAGAAAAGGACAGAGATAGAGAAGAAGAATTTTTACTGGAGTGTTCTAGATGCGACTAAAGAAGTGGTACCTAAGGAAAAAAGAGGAGGTCGTGTAGCAGGCAATAAATTAAGAGCGACTTATACTAATATAGATGGGTTGTTATCAAGTATATTGGAAGTTCGGGATTATTTGAAAGAGAAAAAGCCAGATGTAATGTGCATCGTTGAAACAAAACTGAGAGTAGAGATCCATGTCAACTTTAAGGGGAGAGTCCGGTTTGGAGACCCCAAAAATATAAAAAAAATGACTTTTTGTGAAAAAAATATATTTGGTAGGTATACATTTTGGCAACTATCTCGCAAAGATTTAAAAGGAAACTTGCGATAGTTTCCCTTTAAATCCGTTTAAAGGTCCCGCTCAACCACGTGCAGCTGTGCGTTTGTTTACATCAGCAGAGTAAGTTTTTTTCCACCCAATTCTACGAAAAAATGCTAAAATCTGAACTTTTTTTTGTGTGGATATGATATGGCAAGACTGACGACGAGTCTGTGTGGTATCAGTGTTTGGTGGGTCGGTCACAGGGCTCAGTGCTCTCGTAGCTACAGTCACGCCAGGTTGTTGCGCTGTTTCTCACGACCTCTCTCAGCCCATATCTCAAAACATAAGTTATTCCCCTTCTAACGTTAACCTTGGAGCCAGTTTTAGCTTGATTTCAATGAAACAAAGACTAAAAAAGGCAGAGGAATACTTTCTCTTCAAATCATCGTCGCTGTTTTTTTTATATATGTCTGGTTTAATTTTATATTAATATTTTTTTGGTCAAAAAAAGGCAAAAAAAACCACATTTAAAAAAAAATTCATAAAACAAATTCAAAAGCTGAAATGAAAAATCTAACGACGAAGAAACATTTCATATTATAACGTCTCTAAGTCACAGAAAAATGAAGGTTGTGGGGCCAATAATAACGACGGAGATTCGCTTTTAAATTTTCATTGTAGTTGTAGTTGGAGGGGGGGGAGGGGGACAAGAATGGGGGTCAATGTCTAATGTTGATGTAAATGATGCCAATACTTCACAACATAAAAATCAGAGCGATTCATGCATATTTACCGGAGATATGGCACCCCCGATCTAAACCGGACTCTCCCCTTAAAGAGGAGGGATATAATACCTGGAGGAGGGACAGGAAGGATAAAGGGGGAGGTGGAGTACTAATAATGATTCATGATCATATATGTGTGGAGGATGTGCAATATGGTGAGGACAAAGTGGAAGTAATGGGAGTAACAATCAAAACAGAAGATTCGAAGAAAAGAAAAATTATAGTTACATATGTTCCACCAAAGACTAATACATGGGCATCAGAAGAACATAAAAATATATACAAAGAGAGGTGATAAAGTGCCTTGAGACCATGATAAGAAGAGATAGAAGAATAATTTTAGTTGGAGACTTTAACTATAAAAAAATAAACTGGAGAGAGATGGAAGTAATGGATAATGCTGGGCAGTGGGGTGAGCAAGTGTTACAGTTGACTATGGTTAATGCAATGGACCAGTGGGTGGAGGAGTCAACAAGGTACAGGGGAGGAAGAAGAACCATCATTACTTGACCTAGTTAAAAAAAAAGAGCCCCCTCTAATCTTACAATACCTTAGTCCAAAGGGGAGAAGTGATCATTGACATTAGAGATGCAAATTCAGGAGGAAGATGAGATAAGTTACAGAGAGGATTATAAAGGAGAGATTAAATTAAGGAAGAGCAGATTTTGAAAAATTAAAGATTTATTTTGCTGATATTGAGTGGAGTAATATTTTGTACTGAAAGACTGTATAAGGGAAATATGATTTATTCTTACAGAAGTATAATGAAGGAGTAAAAAAGTTTGTTCCTGTTTATAGAGTTCAGAAAAAAAGACATGCTTGGTATAGTGCTAGATACATACCAGCAAAAAAGGCAAAAGATAAAGCGTGAAAGAAACTCTTAAAGAAGGGAAATGACTATAACAGATGGCAGTACAAAGATGCTAGAAATGAATATATTAGAGTATGGAGAGAGGAAGAAAGAAATTTTGAGAAAGATGTGAATAAAAGCAAAGATGAACCCAAACTTTTCTACAAGTTTATAAACAGCAAAACAAAGAATAAGGAAACAATTGAAAAATAATTAAAAAAGGGAAGACACCAAACAGAGAAGGAAATGTGTGAAATAATGAATGAGAGCTTCAAAACGGTATTCACTGCAAAAGATGATTTCACAGAACCTAATAGGACATTGGATTACCAAGGATTACAGTACAGATCACAGTGCACAAAGAGCATATTGGAAGATTATTGGATAAGTTGGAAGTCAGAAAAGCAATGGGGCCAGATGGTGTATCAGACTGAATGTTAAAAGAAGGTAAAGAGCAATTACTGGATTCAATTTGGGAAATAATCACAAGTTCAATAAATGAAGGGAAAGTTCCACTATAAAGGAAGAGAGCCAACGTAATACCGATATTTAAAGGAAGAAAGGCAACTGAACCACTAAACTACAGACTAATGTCACTTACAAGTGTCTTGGGGAAGTTATGTGACAATTATCAAAGAAAATGAGTTAAATTTCTAGAAAAGGATCAAGTCATATCGAACAGGCAGTTTGGGTTCAGGACAGGGCGGTCATGTGTATCAACCTCATTAAGCTTATACTCGAGTTATTGCAGGACTTGAAAACAGAGATGGATGGGTAGACACAATATTCCTGGATATCAAAGGGGCTTTTGATAAAATCCCTCATGGAAGACTACTTTGGAAACTAGAGAACATAGGAGGACTGCAAGGAACTTTGCTTGAATGGACAAGAGATTATTTGAAGAACAGGAAAATGAGAACTGTGATCAGAGATACATACTCATCTTGGGGTAAAGTAACTAGCGGAGTGCCATAAGGATCAGTGTTAGCCCCCATTATGTTTCAGGTTTATGTAAACAACATTCACATTGGGATAAACAGTTATATAAATTTATTCGCTGATGATGCAAAGCTGCTAAGTTATCAAAACCAGAGAGGACTGTCTGTTGTTGCAGGAAGATTTAAACAAGACCTATGAGTGGAGCAGGAAGTGGAAATTGAAGTTTAATGCCAAGAAATGTCACATAATGGAACTAAGAAAGAGTAAGAGAAGACCGGTATGGAACTATTTGATAGGAGAGGAGCAAATAATGAAGACTAAAGAGGAAAAAGATCTTGGAGTGGTCATACAAGATAATCTGAGCCCTGATAAACACATAAGCAAGATAATTGGACTATCATATAAAATGTTGACTAATATGAGTGGCATTTCATTATATGGATAAAGATATGATGAAAAAATTCATCACAAGCATGATATGCCCAAGGCTGGAATATGCAGCAGTGGTATGGTCTCCAACTTCTAAAAAGGATATAAGAAAATTGGAAAGGATACAAAAGATTGCTACAAAGATGGTGCCGGAATTAAAGGACTTCACATATGAAGAACGACTGAAGGAAATGGGACTGCCAACCTTATAAGATAGAAGAGAACATGGGGACCTAATAACAATGTACAAGATAGTAAATGATATTGAAAAGATAGACAAAGAAGACCTGGTGCTGTTGACAGAAGAAGATGGAAGGACAAGAGGACATGAAAAGAAAATCAGGATGAGGTAGTGTGTGAAGGATATTGGAAAATATAGTTTTCCACACACAATGGTGGAAAAATGGAATGCATTGGATAATGAAGTTGTTACAGCACATAGTGTGCATAACTTCAAAGAAAATTTAGATAAATTGAAACATGGAGACAGGACACTATGAGCCCTGCTTGAACCCTGTATGTATATACAATTAGGTGAATACTGATTTTTACATTAAAATGGAAGTCAAGTTTTTTTATGGGTATGCATCTCATAAATTGTATAAAGTGATGCTTATTATTGCTAAATAATAGGTAAGAAGTCCAGTAGGGGTGGATATCTGTCTATAAGAATGTGTTTTCAGAATTTTGTACTCATTCAACCAATGCTCATGTAGAGTTTAAATTAACGTCAAAGGACAACTAAGGGTATGGACTTTACAATGATCCTTCATTCAGTAATGCAAGTTCAGTAAGAAGTTGAAATGCAAGTTCAGTAAGAAAGAAGATGCAGGAGGTTGAAATGAGGTACATTTTTCTGTGAATAAGCCCACATGTGAGACCAGGTGTGGCAAAACATGCCCATGTTTTAAGGGTTAAGCATCTGTCTTATGTATACTTACAATGTCATCAATCTTGAGGATAGAGCGCACACACTCTGCAGCCAGTGTAATGGCAGAGGTGGAAACAAGGAGAGGCTGAAGCACATTCTCATCAATGATGTTGCTGATGCTTCCCTGGAAATGCAAGTCATTCAACATTTCATATTCTGCAAATCATAATTATGAAAAAAAAGCAGTGTGTTCATAGCATGTAAAGTTATCTGCATTTCCTCCTTCTATACTGCACTTATATGGCCTTAAAGCAGCATAGACATTGCTAATATAGATACGAGTTAAAACTGAATAACTACCTTGCGAACATTGATTCCAGCATGCATTTCCCCTCGGGCATGTCTATTTCTCAGTTCTGTCACTGTGGAGATAGGACTCAGGCCAGCATTCTCAGAAAGGATTCCAGGGATAACTTCAAGGGATTCAGCAAAAGCTCTGTAAAGGAAGAGAGACAAAACTATATAAAATAATTTTAATATCTTAGTGCCTTTCGAAGAGACAGTACACAATAGGCTCTTCATAATATGTCACCACCACTTTGGATATACTATTCTTTTAAGACTTCTAACTCATTCAATATATCAACTACAATACTATGAACATTGACTATATTTTTGGTGTAGTAATTCAACTGGATACTAAGCATCTTACTACAAATAGTGGTGCATTGGCATCACTCACCTGAAACAATATGCATCCATGCCCTTCATTGTGTGTGCATGTTGAGTCAATTTAACGGATAACTCTGCCTCTGGAGCTCCACCTCCAGGAATAAGGAAACGTTTCTTCACCAAACAACGAATGACACACAAGGCATCATGCAGTGAGCGGTCAGCTTCTTCCAACACCTTGGAAAAATTATGTTATTAGTATCTAATAAGTAAAAAGGTTAAGATTCCTTATAACTCCCAGAATGCCAGTGCTGTAAATTTAAGGCATTGATTTAGAAAAATCACTGTGGCCTCATTTTGACAGGGAAACTTCTCATACTTTGTCAGGACACTTGTTATAACTTGATCCCTAACCGTCTCTACTCTTCACCCCTCCAACCAAGCCTCTAGGGATCCTGAGAGTACAAGTTTTTTTTTCCTGACCTGACTGCAGTACAGGGAGGATGTTCCACTACATGAAGCTTATAGTCAGGGAGCTAGCTCCATTTTATTTACACATTTAGGGAACAAAAGATTTGAAAGTTGCAATTAGTCAGTGGTTCCCAGGATATGAATAAAAGTGATTGCTTAAGTTTCACATTCCAGGCCTAAGGCATAGGTAGGGCCTAAATGACCCAAAAAATATAATCTCAAATTACACTTTTGAGGACAAATCTGAAGTTCACTGTGGTTAATCCTTTCAAATCACTCCTCTGAAGAAAAGAAAAATAATGGGGTTTTGAGCTTATGGATTCAAATTGGGGTTTCAAACAGGGGCTCAATTACACAATTAAGAACAAAGTTATAACTGATATGGAATCATTCAATCCTCACTTATCACAAAAATGTAACTTAAAATCCCACCATTAAAATTTAAGAAGGGGTCTAAAGGGGTGAGGGACTTAAAAATATGTAACAATTACACTTTTGAGAACAAACCTAGAATTCATCTTGGTTACTCCCTTAATACCACCAATGTAAATAATGAAATTTAAGAAAAGAAAAAGTTGTGGGCTTCGTACTTCAGAAGGATACAAACCTGAGTCTAAAAACCATCTCAATTACACATTTGAAAACAAAAATTAAATTGATATGGAATTATCCCTACTCCTCACTAGTAATGAAAATGCAACTTAAGAAAGAATGTAGAATGAACAGTCCTTGTCTGTGTGTGTTTGCTCAACCTTAAAACAGGTCATCAATTTATCCCAAAAGATGAATAAGCATAGTCATCCTTACCTGTTTATTACTGCCACGAAGCAAGATAGACACAGTTCTTCCTGGATTCTGTACTCCTGTTATTTTGACAAACTTGCTGTCTCCAGCCTGGAACTCTTCTGAAAGCTCTGCCGTTCCTAATGCCTCTGGTGTAAAATGGTCAAGAGAAGCAATAGGTCTGCAGCCAAGAGTCTTGCATACAAACTCGATATCTTCCCGTTCAATGTCCTTCACAACCATGATCTTCTGCTTTGCTAAGAGGTGCAATGCCAAGTCACTGACAGCATCCCTAGTGAAAGTCAATGTATTAAAATTAAAGTTCATTGGTTTTAGTTCCAGGATCTGATGCTCTCCAGAACAGGTGAAGCTAACTCCCTGCTGTGGCACTCCAACCACAACAGTAATCTCCCAGTAAACAGCTTAAACTAACAAGCCAGAGCAAGATTCAATCTGCCGACCTCAGCAATACCAGGCCACTGTATGCCAGAGGCATACAGCGGTAACATGTACAGAATAATCATGTATGCATGCCATGTACCATCACAAAAAATTTACGGAACTGACCCAAATTAACTGACATCCCTCCCCATTACACAGTTGGGCGCAATCTGCCAATCTCTGCTGTAAAATGAGCCCCGATTGGCTTGTGAATATGACCTGCTACCCTGCCCTCATCCCCTAAAGAGACAAAGGGAAAAATGACATGGGAAGGAAGGAAAGGAGGGAGATGCAGGTACTAGTGATTACCCCCCCCCCACTCTCTCTCTTTCTCTGTGTATTTACCTAATTGTATTGTACAGGGTTCAAGCAGGGCTCATAGTGTCCTGTCTCCACATCTCCATTTATCTAATGTATTTACCTATTTGTGTATTACAGGGCCCGAGCTAAGCTCTGTGTCCTGCCTCCTTGGCCACTCCTGTCATACCTCTCTTTCATCTGATTGACACACACTGCATCAATGACATCACTGCTCAGTTTATTCCACTTATCAATACTACGATGAGGGAAACTGTACTTTCTCACGTCATTTAGACAGATGTCTTTTATTAGTTTTTTTCCATGTCCTCGGAGATGATTACTTGTGGTCACCTTTATCAACTCCCTGTCCAGTATGTCAATCTTATTCACCAATTTATACATAGTTATCATGTCTCCTCTTGTTCTCTCTTCTAATGTGGTCAGCCCCAGCTTCCTCAGTCTTTCCTCATAGTCTAACTCCGAGTCCTGGTACCATCCTTGTTGCCAGCCTTTGTACCCTTTCTACCTTCTTCACATTTTTCTTCATATGCAGTGACCAGACACAAGCTGCATATTCTAACTGGGGTCTTATTAAGGTACATAATATCTTCTTCATCATTCCTTCATCTAAGTAGTGGAATGCAAGGCCAATATTTTGAAGCATGTTATAGGTTTTCCCAAAAATCTTGTTAATGTGTTTCTCCGGTGACAAGGTGTTTTGCACAGTTACTCCTAAGTCTTTCCCCTCATTGGTCTCTTTAATTTTCTCATCACCCAGCCTGTAATCCCTGTTTGGTCTGTATCTACTTCTTCCCATTTTCATAACATGGGTCTTGTCTATATTAAATTCCATCTGCCACTCCTTACTCCACTCATATATTTTATCAAGATCTTCCTGTAACTTGTTACAATCTTCCACATTCTTTACTCTCCTCATAATTTTAGTATCGTCCGCAAACATGTTCACGTAACTGTCAATTCCTACTGGCATATCATTAACATAAATCAAAAACATGATGGGACCCAACACTGACCCTTGTGGAACTCCACTGGTTACCTTCTTCCACTCGGACTTCCCTCCTCTCACCACTGTTCTCATTTCTCTTCCCATTAAGTAATTTTCCATCCATTTTGCTAGTTTATCATTTACTCCAATCTTCTTTAGTTTCTACATCAGTCTATGGTGTGGCACTTTATCAAAGGCCTTTCTCAAAGTCCAGGTAAATAGCATCCACCCATCCCTCTCTATGTTGTAGTATGTCAGTCACTCTTGAATAAAAACATAATAAATTAGATACGCATGATCTTCCTTTTCTGAAACCAAACTGCCTTTCACTCAGAATGTTTTCACTTTCTAGATACTCACTCCACTTTGCTTTAATTACTTCTTCACATACCTTGCACAAAATACTAGTCAACGATACTGGTCTATAATTTAATGGTTCCATTCTACTTCCATTCTTATATATAGGCACAATGTCAGCTCTTTTCCACTCTTTCGGGACTATTATTGTTCATATGGAGGTTTCCACAATATCAAATATGGGGTTCAACAATTGATCCTTACATTCTTTCAGCAATCTCCCAAATATGCCATCAGGCCCCATTGATTTATTAATATCCAAGTTACTTATAATTTTCCTTATATCTTCTTTAGTAACCATGTGTGTGTATTTACCTAGTTGTACAGTAAGTCCTCGTTTTATGATAGTTTGGTTTAAGATAAATTCGCAGATACGATAGAGATACTACCATTTTTTTCAATTTATGATAAAAAATTCTCAGTTACAATATTTAAAATTCCCGCCAAACTTGTTGCTGTGATTGTGCCGCCGCACCACAGCCAACTACGAACTAGTCACTTTCACACCACCACTACAAACACAGTGAAACCTCGTACTCAGTGATATACAGTAATACTTCGCTTAACGAACAGGTGGTGTCAAAGCTGTTCGTAGAGCGAAATCTCATTAAGAAGACGTAACTTTCCCATAGAAAATAATGAAAATAGGGGGGGATGCGTTATGGGCTGGTCCCCAACATACCATATGGGTAAAAAAAAAAAAAAAATTATATATACGTTTGGCAGCATATTGGGCCACTGGTTTACCACTACTTTTATGATGTCATATGAGTCATTGGAAGTTAGAGGAGCTACGTACAAATTCTCTCACATTCTCGCATTTATGTTCACAAAACAACATTTCTATTAGCTTTTTACAAACCTTGCTCCCAAGAAAGGATTGTTTTGTAATGCATAAAGTGAAATCATAATGGAATACCAAAAAATAAAGCACAGATGAGATGAGTCACAGATGAAGCGGGAGACTCGCGGCGACTCGGCCGCTTCTTCTTCTTCTTGTGACCCTTTTAGCCTGCGTGTTGTCTTTTCCCATGATATTTGTTTCCACTCCTCTATTGCCTGCTATAATGGATATCATATCTTAGTATTCATATACGCTCATGCCATGAGGATAATCTCAACTCCATGGCACTGAGTGACAATGAATTATTAATGAAATACTGCAGTATTTCATTAGTAATTCACTATCACTCAGTGCCACGGAGTCAAGGCTATCTTCATGGCATGAGTGTACATGAATACTAAGATATGATATCCATTATAGCAGGCAATAGAGGAGTGAAAACATAAACATCATGATGAAAGTAACACGCAACCAAAAAGGTCACAAAAAGAAGCGGCCGAGTGGCCGCGAGTCTCCCGCTTTGTCTGTGACTCATCTCATCTCTGCTTTATTTTTAGGTATTCCATGTAAGATTTCACTTTATGCATTACAAAACAATCCTTTCTTGGGGGGCAAGGTTTGTAAAAAAAACTAATAGAAATGTTTTGTGAACATAAATGCATATATAAGACAGTAACACCACCTGGAGATGTGGTGTTCCCAGCAACCTCAGAGCAACCTGATAGCAACCTTGTCACCGTCCCTCCAAGCGTTCATGGATGCCATTTCGCTGCAGGAGGTTGCTCTGACGTTAAAGAATCTTGGATCAAGCTCCAGGAGCGCTAGAGACAGAGGCAGGGAGCCAGCCAATCACAGCGAAGCTGCCGCGTTCGGTCCCTCACCCGGCAAATTCAAACCCAGAGAATTCGCTAAAACGGATGTGGTTGTACGCTATGCAGACTTTTTTGTCAAACTTTATATAGTACGTTAAACCGGAAATTCGTTAAACAAACAATCGTTAAGCGGAGTATTACTGTACTTATATTATTCTCCGCATTTAATACCAATCCCTGTAAAAAATTACAGAAACGTAATTTAGATTCTGCAAAAAGCGTTCAGTTTTATTGACTCTGCAATGGAATTGCTGCAAGAACATGACCCTAACCCCAAAAGAAGTAGCAATGTGGTTAATCAGACGGAACAGGCGATGAAAATCTACAGATAATTATATGACGAGAAACATAAAAAGGCAAAACAGTCCACA
>NC_059295.1:1894453-1926953 GCF_017591435.1 Portunus trituberculatus
GAGAGAGAGAGAGAGAGAGAGAGAGAGAGTGGAGCCCACGTATGGCAGGATGCAGGGCTTCACCCACTGGGTGAGGAGGGACCGACAGGAGCGAACAGGAGGTGGAGTGGCTGTCTGCTTCAAGGAAGGAATGCAGGCCCAGCTACTCGACATAGACACGCCTCCAATGATGGAGATGATGTACTTCCGAGTAATGCTGGCAGACCGCTCAGCCCTCCTGCTGTGTGCCCTGTATCGCCCCCCGCGACAAGGGCCTGACTCACTCCTGTACCTGACTGAGACCTTAGACAACCTGATGATGGCACACAGCTGCAGCCACGTGCTGATTGTGGGGGATCTCAATCACCACCTGGAAAGAGACGCCTACGAGAATCTCCTGGAGGTGCAGGGTCTGACAGATCATGTCATCTTCCCCACACATGAACGAGGAGGGACATTAGACCCTGTCATCTCAGACTACCAGGAAGACAAGCTTCAGTGTCATCAGCTAGGGCTCGTGGGCAGCTCTGACCATCACGCTGTACTGACACAGCTGGAAGTGGGCGTGGCTCAGGACGAGGCCACCACCCGCACCATCTGGCTGTGGAACAAAGCAGACTGGGCTTCCCTGCGCCGCGACCTGACCCACACCCCATGGGCCACTCTGCTACAGGGAGGAGCAGAGAATGAAGCACTTGCACTCACCTCTCACCTTCTCCGGAGACGCCACGTCCCACACAGGGAATACACCACCAGACCGACGGATCAGCCATGGTTTGGCTACCATTGCCGTGTTGCTGCCGAGGCAAAGGATGCTGCCTGGCTCCGCTACAAGAGGAACCCGACTCGGCGCAACAAGGACCTGCACAGGGCTGCATGCAGGAGGATGGTGGTAACCAGCAAGTGGGCCTTAAAAAAGTGGGAGGAAAGCCTGCGCCGGAAACTGTGTGGCACTGGCGTAGGAAACAAAACTTGGTGGTCTCTTGTTAAGGACAAACAAGGAACTGGCCACCAAGAATCCATCCCTCCCCTCAGCAAGCAAGACGGTACTGTCGCCACCAGCAGTAAGGAGAGGGCACAGTTGCTGGCTTCCTTGTTTGCTGGAAAAATGAAGGTCGGGAATCCACAGCAGCCACCGCCTCAGCTGGTCCAGCAATGTGAGAAGACTGTCACCATGGTGGAGGTGACGCATCAGCAGGTGAAGCGATTATTGCGGGGCCTGGACACACAGAAAGCCACCGGCCCTGATGACATCAGCCCGCACCTGCTGAAGCGATGCTCCCAGGAACTGGCTGCCCCTCTCACCCAAGTCTTCACAACTTGTGTACGGGAAAACGTCTGGCCTTCAGTGTGGAAGGAGGCTCGAGTAGTTCCGTACACAAAAAAGCTCCAGGACGGACCCAAAAAACTACAGACCCATATCCCTGTTGTCAGTGGTGGGTAAAGTGTTTGAGAGGGTCGTGGCAGAGGTGGTGTGTAGCCATCTCAAGGACAATGCCCTCCTCTCAGACCAACAGTTTGGGTTCAGACCTGGAAGGTCAACCTCCGACCTAATGATGCTTCTCACCAGGCATTGGCAGGACGCCCTCGACGACGGCAAGGACACTATAGTGGTTGCTTTGGACATAGCAGGAGCTTTTGATAAAGTATGGCACAACGGATTACTAGAAAAGCTTCGTGCTAAAGGCATCCAGGGTGGCTTGCTACGACTCTTGGGAAATTACCTGCAGGACAGAAGCCTCAAGGTGGTTGTCAACGGGCAAACATCTGAGTCCCTGCCTGTGGAGGCATCAGTGCCACAGGGTTCAATTCTTGGCCCACTCCTGTGGAATATCTACGTGGATGATCTTCTCCAGCTACTGCCAGGAGTCATGGCCTATGCTGATGACTGCACCCTCTCCTATACCTATCCACGCCAGGACAGTGGGCGGGCTGCTGAGGCCATCAATCAGCAGCTACGAGTGATAAAGGAGTGGGGTGCTCGCTGGCAAGTGACATTCGCGCCGGAGAAGACACAAGCAATGGTTGTCTCTCGGTCCCCAGCCGCCATGGCAGCAATGGCAGGAAAGTTGTCTTTGGCGCTGCTGCTCTCCCACTCCAAGATGACGTCAAGATACTTGGAGTGGAGGTGGATCAAGGGCTGAGGTTTGACAGGCATGTCAAAACCATTGCCAAGAAAGCCTCTCACAGGATCTCCGCTCTCAGAAGGATCGCCAGTTTCCTCGACAGGAAGGGAGACTGCTGCTGTACAAGGCACAGGTGCGGCCCCACCTTGAATACGCAGCTCTCTCCTGGATGTCCTGTGCCGCCACACACAGAAGGAGACTGGACAGCATCCAACGCCGCGCCATACGGCTAGTAGATGCTGCACTACCACCTCACCCAGAGCCTGAGCGTCCCTTGATTCACTGGAACACCGCAGAGACGTGGCGGCGATCGTAGTGTTCCATAAGGCACAGGTGCAAAGAGTGCCACATCTGGCAGGGCTGCGTCATCCTCTAAGAGTCACCGCACGGAGCACGAGAACGGTGCTCAATGGTGGTGACGCCGTAGAGGTGCCGCGATCCCACGGTGTCAGCATCAACGCACCTTCGCAGGACGCGTCTCCAGGATGTGGAACTTGTTCACGGCCGCGGTGCCTCACGTCCAGGAGATGAACACTCACAGTGTCAAACTGATGGCACATAAGTGGAGACAGACACTGCCAACTCCTCTGACACTCTTTGTGACGTGACACTCAGTGTAGTGCAGTGCGTGAATAGTGCTAGTGAAGTGAAACGAATAGTGCTCCATTTACATGCTGACCATCTTGTATATTATCTATTTTTAAGTCTTGTAAATATTGTAGAGAAATAGATTGTAGTACCCTTAGAATAGGTAGCACACGACAGTGTGCCTTTTGGTACATGTTCCTTTGTATTAAGTTTTGTTTAAATAAAAAAAAAAGAGAGAGAGAGAGAGAGAGAGAGAGAGAGAGAGAGAGAGAGAGAGAGAGAGAGAGAGAGAGAGAGAGAGAGAGAGAGAGAGAGAGAGAGAGAGAGAGAGAGAGAGAGAGAGAGAGAGAGAGAGAGACAAGACAGCACACAGGGGGTTAGAGCAAGTGGAGGAAGTGATTGGATTGGGAAAGGTTTAGAGAAGAGGGAAAAGAGACCACTGAAAGTGAGAATGAGATTGCAAGTGACAGAGAAGATAATGGCAAGAAAAGGAAAACTGGCTGAAGATACTGAGTTTAAAGATATGAACCTGGAAGAAAGAGAAAAGGAGAGAGTTCTAAGAAATGAAGCTAAGAAAAAAAATTAGAAAAAGGATGGAGATTGAGAAGAAATATTTCTACTGATTGGTTCTAGATAAGAAGTGGTATCTTTGGAAAAAAGAGAAGGTAATGGAAGAGGCAAGAAATTAAGAGTGACATAAACAAATATAAATGGATTGTTGTCCGGTGTGCTGGAGGTTAGAGACTATTTGATGGAAAAGACCGGATGTAATGTGCATAGTAAAAACAAAAGGAGGAGATCCACGTTAGCCTTAAGGAAGAGGGACATAAAAGTTGGAGAAGAGACAAAGGGAAAAGGGGAGGAGGAATGATAATATATGTGTGGAGGAAGTGCACTATGGAGAAGGCAAGACACAAGTAATGGGGGTAACAATAAAGACATAAGAAATTAAAAAAGGAGAATCATAGTCACATAAAATGTGCCTCCTAAGACAAATACATGGAGAACAAAAGAATATAAGGAAATGTAAGAAGAGGTGAATAAGTGCTTAGACAATATGATAAGGAGATGGAAAAATACTATTAATTAAACTGTATAAGAGTAAACTGGAGAGAGATGGAAGTAATGAGTAATGCTGGATCATTGAGAGAGATGTTCCAGTTAACTGTGGTGAATACAATGGATCCATGGGTGGAAGAATCAACACAGTACAGAGGGAAAGAAGAACCATCATTGCTTGACCTAGTATTAAAAAAGTAGCCGAAGCCCCACCAATCATACAATATCTGAGTCCAATGGGAAGAAGTGACCATGTAACATTAGTATAGTATTAGAAATGGAGGAAAAGGATGTGCTAAGATACAGAGAGAACTACAAAAAGGAGATATTTAATTATGCAAGAGCAAATTTTGAAAAGTTAAGACAATTTTTTTGGTGGCATAGAATGGAGGAACATTATGAACAGAGACAGAACAGGGGAAATATGAATTATTCCTACAGAAGTATAACAAGGGAGTGAGGAAATACATACCTATCTATAGAGTAAAGAAAAGTATACAAGCTTTGTACAATGGCAGATGTATAGAAGCTATAAGAGGGAAAAGGATAAAGCTTGGAAGAAACTCAAGAAGGAAACTTTGAGAAAGATGTGGTGTGGAAAAGCAAAGATGAACCCAAGCTTTTCTACAAGTATATAAATGGTAAGATGAAGAATAAGGAAACAATAGAGAAAATAGTTAAAGAAGGGAAGACTTACCAAAGAGCAAAAGAAATGAGTGAAATAATCAATGAGAGTTTCAAAACTGTGTTCACTGAAGAAGAGTTTACAGAATCAAACAGAACATTACACTGTCAAGGCCTGCAGGAAATCATGGTGCACAAACAATTTGGAAGACTACTAGAAAATTTGGATGTCAGAAAAGTGATGGGGCAGGATGGTGTGTCAGTCTGGGCACTACAGGAATTTTATGTTAAAATCAATTGTTAGAACCAATTTGGGAAATGGTTACAAGCTCATTAAAGGAAGGGAGAGTACCACTGGATTGGATGAGAGCTAACATAATCCCTATATTCAAAGGAGGAAAATAAACTGAGCCTTTAAATTACAGACCAGTGTCACTTACAGGTGTCGTGGGTAAGGTATGTGAAATTGTTATTGAAGAAAAATGGGTTAAATATCTGGAAGAAAATCTAGTTATATCGAACAGACAATTTGGGTTCAGGACAGGAAGATCATGTCTGTCAAATCTACTAAGTTTCAACTCAAGAGTAGCAGAAGCCCTGAAGAGCAGAGATGGATAGATGGACACTGTTTACCTAGACATAAAAAAGATTTTTGATAAAGTCCTTCCTAGCACACTACTTTGGAAATTAGAGAACATAGGAGAACTGAGAGGAATAATGTTAGATTGGATAAGAGATTACTTGAAGGACAGAGAGATGAGAACTGTGATCAGAGATACTCATCCTGCAGTAAAGTAACAAGTGGAGTGCCACAAGGGTCAGCGTTAGCCCACATTATGTTCTAGGTATATGTAAACGACATAAAGAATGGAGTGACGAGTTATATTAATTTGTTTGCTGATGATGCAAAATTGCAAAGAGTAATGAAGACACGAGAAGACATTTTGCTGCTGCAGGAAGATAGACAAAATTTATGAGTGGAGTAAGAAGTGGAAGTTAGAATTCAATGCCAAGAAATACCACGTTGACAAGAAATGCCACGTAATGGAATTAGGAAAGAGTTAGAGAAGACCAGTATGGAACTATTTGATGGGAGAGGAACACATCATGAAAACTAAAGAGGAAAAAGATCTGGGAGTGGTTATACAAGAAACTCTGAGCCCAAAAAAAACACACAAGATATTTGGATCAATGTACAAAATGTTAACTAATATTAGGGTGGCATTTCTGTACTTGGACAAGGATATGATGAAAAAAGATATTATGAGTATGATATGTCCAAAGTGTGAATATGCAGCAGTGGTGTGGTTGCTGAGCTTGAAAAAGGATATAAGAAGATTAGAACAGATCCAGAAGATAGCTACAAAGATGGTGCCAGAACTAAAGGACCAAATATATGAAGAAAGGCTGAGGGAAATGTTACTAGATAGAAGAGAAAAGAGACCTAATAACATTGTATAAAATAGTTAATGACATTGAAAAGATAGACAAGCAAGACCTGGTGCTGGTGACAGAAGAAGCTGGAAGAACATGAGGACATGCAAAGATTAGGAAGAGGCAGTGAGTGAAGGATATTGGAAAATACAGTTTTCCACATACAACGGTGGAAAAGTGGAATGCAATGAATGATGAAGTTGTTACAGCACATAATTTGCATAGCTTTGAAGAAAATGAGATAAGTGGAGATATAGGGATAGGACACTATGAGCCCCACTCAGACCCTGTAGAATACAATTAGGTAAACACGACTACGTAAATACACACACGATATATCTATATATAGATCGATAGGTAGATCAATAAACAAATACAGTGGTACTTTGACATATGATTGCCCTAACATACGATTTTTTTATATACAACGAAAATTCTTCATACAATTTACGCCTTGAAATACGACGATATTTTTAAGATACGATTAGCCACCAGTGCAGCAATCGCTTGGCTACCCCATCCACCCAAACATTCAGCCTGCATTGTGTATCGTTGGACGTTCATCCTTTGTGCATGTATGTGTCTGTGCTCCTCGGAAGAGTGTATTTTTTATTAAGTTTTGTGAACTCAAGATCATGGGTCCCAAAAGTAAAAGTTTGGCGAGAAACACACAAAATAGCCTGTATTCACATAATGATTACACTTAGAAATTCAATAAAAGTGAGTACAAATGGTTTTCTGCCCACAAGCAACTCTTTGCAATGCACAAAAAAAAAAAAAAAAAAAAGTCTCCAGATGTCATGGTTACCAAAATATCACAGGTTGAATGAGGTAGTATCATCGGTTTACGTGGCCTTCCATCCGATCGGGTTCAGCGGCCTTGGCTAGAGCGAGAGAAAACAGGCCTTGTATCCTCTCTCCCTTCCTTCCTCTCTCTCTCTCTCTCTCTCCTGCTGTCGTCTGTTCTGATACCACTCTCATTCAAAAGTTGTCTCCCCGTAACATGGCGAGAGACCTGAGGTATAGAAGGCTCGCGGGAGAGGTGGCGGAATCAGACACAGTGAAATCACTCGCTCCCACCCTCCATCATTGGTGACACAGTGACGTAGAGCATATGTTTACTCTTGCCCACAAGCAACTCTTCCTCTTTGCAATGCAAAAAACCAGAAGTCTCTAGATGTCGTGGTTACCAAAATATCACAGGTTGAATGAGGTAGTATCATTGGTTTATGTGGCCTTGCATCCGATCGGGTTCAGCGGCCTTGGCTAGAGCGAGAGAAAACGGGCCCCTTGTATCCCCCCCCACTCTCTCTCTCTATCCTGTTCTGATACCACTCTCATTCAAAAGTTGTCTCCCCATAACATGGCGAGAGACCCAATTACGGTATAGAAGTAAGGTTCACGGGAGAGGTGGCGGAATCAGACACAATGAAATCAGTCGATCGCTCCTACCATTTATTGTTGGTGACACAGTGAGGTAGAGCATATGTTTACTCCTGATGAGTGTTGTCAGCTCACAAGCAAGGAAAACAAGAAGAAAATAGCCAAAATATAGCCATAAAAAGCCTAAACGTCTATCGACGTACCCCGTGCCTTGTGTGATGAACGTCTATCGATGTGTCCTAAGTTTTGCTAGATTCTTGCTCCGTGTACTAGCATGGAGCAAGAATCTAGAAAAGTGGAGGAAGAATCCCCCAGCCAGCCTCCCTGTCACCTCCCTGTCCCCTCACCGTCACCACCACCTGTTGCTGCTTCTACGAGGAAATCTCTTCTCTCTGATGAAGATGAAGTGAAGAAAAAAGAAATTGTGAAGGAAAGAATAATTATAGATAAAGAGAATCTAGAAACATTAGCGGGAAAGACATCATGTGATGAGTGTTCTAGCCCCAATACTGAAGTGAAGTTTACTCATCACATGCTTGACACGTACTTTTCAGTGAAGTGCGAGTGTGGTGCAGTAATAATTGACACTAATGTGTCATGAAAATAACACCCAAGCACAGAGGTGCTTCACCTAGAATGGTCAATTTTGCTGCCGCCACTGCAATTGCAACATACAATGCTGGGTATGAAGGTGGCTTCTTCAGTTCGCTTCTGAACACTGAATTTACTTCATCTATGCAAGCATATCTGCAAAGAAAGGACAAGGACATAGACACACCAGTAATAAGAAAGATGAAGCAGAAGTTTGTTCGCAAGAGCCAGGTAGACTACGCAGCTGGGTTATTCTGAGGTCCGCCCAACAAAAAACGCCGTTTCTCAAAATGCAAGTTATTGTTCTTTAATTTCTAACTGTAGATGTAATTCTCAACTGATTTACTTCATTTTTGTGGCATTTCATTCATAAATAAATCTTCTATAAAATGTTGTCTCCAGAATTTGTCTGTTTCAGTTAAATATATTTTTAATTTTCGCAATATTGCAAAGAAACTATATTTTCATGAACGTCATTTTCAACTTTTTTTTTTTCCGCTTTAGCTTTTCAATTTTTGAAAATTAAGAACAACAAATTAATAAGCACCTTTTCATCTATTCACACAAAAAAATTCACGGTGATAAAGTAAATACAAGTCAAGTTATATGACATTAAAGTACGTCCCGTTTTTAATCATAATTTACGCAACATTATTTTTTATCTCTTTTGTTTTTTCATGTATCGTCCTACGACTTTCTACACATGTAAGTAGGTACAAAACCATGATCTCAGTAAAATTTCATAATAATCAGACAATTTTTTCACTTTATACCCAAAATTGAACCTTAAGTTGTTATTTTGAGCAATATAGTTAATTTATATCATGCATACAATAAACATGGTATTTATCTTATAATAAATCTATATTTGGTTGGTATTTAAAGCATGTTATTTTTTTGGGGGGGCAGAGTAAATTCATATCACAAGAATGAATTAATTGTATTTCCATTAATTTCTATGGGAAAAATTTATTTGATATACAATTTTTTTTAACCCTCAAACTGCAGTCATCGCTTATTTAATCAAGCCTCTCGAGCACTGTGACGCGGCGATCGCTTATGTAATCATGAATTTTCGCCAGGAATGTTTTGAATTTTTGGTGCTTCCTTCAGACCTGCTCTTGTGACTCCTCCCCACTTAGTGTTGCCATCATGAGGGATCCAGATACTATAACAAGGGCCTCACTTGAGTTTTTTTTACGAAAAAGTAGGAGACACCTGGCAACTCCTCGTGACTCGTCAGGTAGAATCCAGCCTTGAGTATCATAGAAAACGTAGAAAACTTTATAGGGGAGCCCAAATTATGCTATAGTTTATTACTTCTATCTCAATCAAGAGATTATTGTTATTATATCAGCTTTTTACGGCATAGAGGCAACAATCCTAGTAGCATTTTGAGCTGTGGTATTGTACAGAGGACTTGTGTCATGCAGGACACACAGAAGCACACACACACACACACACACACACACACACACACACACACACACACAGCTCTATCATACACAATATGTACAATACATCTGCACAGTGAATGTGTCACACACACACACACACACACACACACACACACACACACACACACACACACACACACACACACACACACGGCCCGGTAGCTCAGTGGTTAGAGCGCTGGCTTCACAAGCCGGAGGACCGGAGTTCGATTCCCGGCCGGGTGGAGATATTTGGGTGTGTCTCCTTTCACGTAGTCCCTGTTCACCTAGCAGTGAGTAGGCAGGATGTAAATCGAGGAGTTGTGACCTTGTTGTCCCGGTGTGTGGTGTGTGCCTGGTCTCAGGCCTATCCGAAGATCGGAAATAATGAGCTCTGAGCTCGTTCCGTAGGGTAACGTCTGGCTGTCTCGTCAGAGACTGCAGCAGATCAAACAGTGAAACACACACACACACACACACACACTCCGCGCTCCATGGAGAGCGGACGTGCCTCCTGCGCAAGAGGGGCATCTAACTAACACTCCACACGCTAAGCAATGTGCTTGAGTGAGGATAGTTATTACTATTGAGGGGCAACCAGAGGGAGTGAACGAGTGTACAGAGTGAACGTAGCCTGGTGGCGTGTACATGGGAGTGATTGGAGGAGGGAGAACCTCCACACTCCAAACGACAGAGCGGGAACCCACAAAGGCCAGCCATAGCAGCCGCCAACGCATCCAATCACACACGTAGCTACCAGGCCTGGCCCCCAGTGACCACACACCCACATGTTCCCAGGAAAAGTAAGAAAAAATGGATAGACCGGTAAGAAATAAATTACCAAATTCAAAATATGTTGATGAGGCCCAGGGAGCAAAGCCGAAAGCGGCCAGTCAAAGCATGAGTCCAGCTTCAACAGGGGCAACATTGCAAGGTAGATTGGTAATGTTGGAGAAGAGATTTGAGGAGTTAGTGAAGGAATTAAAAGTTCAGAGGAGTGAGGAGGAGCAGGATAGAGAATTCGCAAGGCTTTGAAGGAAAGAGTTAAGAGACTGGAGGAAAATGAAAACGATTGGTGGATGAGAATGCACTTGAAAGTGGAGGTTGAAAAATACAAGAGGCGGTTGGAGGAGAAAATGGATAGAGTAGTAAAGGAGAAAGATGACTTTAAGGAAATGATTAGTGAGCAGAATGAAAGGCTTGAAAGGAATGGGAACTGAAGAAAACACAATGGACTGAGTCGAGGAAGCAGAGATGGTTGGATTACAAGAAATAATTAAAGATCAGTTGAAGGAAGACAAAAAAGAAAGGTCCAAGGAACTGGTTAATGTAATGAAGAATAAGGAAACATTGATAAGGGAAATAACAGAAAAGAAGAAGAGTGTTAATATTTGGGATGAAAGAACAAAATATAACATATAAGCCTAAGAGAATTAAGGAAGAATTAAAAACGGTAAGAGATCTGTTCAAAAATCTAAATGATGATGAAAAAAAAGACCTACAAGAAGAAATGGAAGAGATCCATAGACTGGGTCCGTATAAGGAGGGAGTGAGCAGACCAATTAAAGTAGTACTGAAGTCACAACAATCTGGAGGATATCCTATATAGAACATCAAAGTTAAGAGAGATAGAAGGTTGTAAAGAGGTGTTTGTGAGAAAGAATAGAAATGAGGAAGAGAGGAGAAGATATAAGGAATTGGTGGAAGAGGCGAGAAGGAAAAATGATGAGCGGTCTGAGGAGGAAAGAAAAGTTTTTGGAGAGTTATAGAGAGAGAGTCAGAAAGTGGTATGTGGAAAGAAGGAATACGGAGGAACCCCTAGAGGAGCAGTGGGTGGACCGTAATGTATACTAATATAGATGGGATACTGTCAAGTAGATTGGAATTGCAAGACTATATGATAGTGGAGAAGCCTGATATAGTGTGCTTGACTGAGACAAAATTGCATGAAAAAACAAAGATAAATTTGGATAATAATTATAATATATGGAGAAAGGATAGGGAGAGTAAAGGTGGAGGAGGAGTTATGATTATGACGAAGAAATAAATAAATGTGGATAAGGTTTGATATGGGAAGAACAACGCAGAAGTGATAAGCATAAAAAGTGATGGAAAAGAATTAATAATCATGGTGACCTATGTACCTCCTAAAACAAATTCTTGGACATTAAGGGAATACGACAATATGATCAAGGATACTTTACAGAGTTTGGAAAGTGTATTATCTGGAAAAAGAAAGGTGATACTAGTAGGAGATTTTAATTGTAAGGAGGTGGATTGGGAAAATCTAGTAAGTGGTGCTGGAGAGGAAGCATGGGGCGAGAGATTTCTTAATCTAATGATGGAAAATATGATGGAACAGAGGGTGAAGGAAAATACTAGATATAGAGGAGATGATGAACCGCTAGACTGGATTTGGTGTTAACAAGAGAAGTGTACCTATGTGGAGATATACAATACAAGTGTCCTTTGGGAAAGAGTGATCATGTGGTTATGGAAATGCAGATAGCAACAACACAGCGAAGGTAGGACGAGACATACAGGAGTGGTAGATTGAATTATAGAAAGATGGACACAGAAAGTTTGAAAAATTATTTCAGAACATTAGATTGGGAGGAGATGTTACAAATCAGAGAAGTGCAAAAGAAATATGAGATTTTTATGAAATATTATAAAGAAGGAGTTATGAAATTTGTACCAAAGTATAAACCGAGAGAGGAAGGAAGAAAGGATTGGTTTAATGCAACTTGTGTTAAGGCTAAGGAAAAGAGAGATGTGGCTTGGAAAAGATGGAAAAGAGCAGGAATATACTAAATAAGGAGAATTATAGAGTGACAAGAAATGAGTATGTGAGGGTAAGGAGGAGGAAGAAAGAAAATTTGAAAAGATATTGTAGACAAGAGTAAGGAACATCCAAAATTGTTTTACAGGTTCATAAATGGTAAACTTAAAAGAGAGAGTCCATTGAAAGATTAAAAGGAGAGCAAGGGATAGTAGATGACCCTAAGAATATAGCGGAATTGCTAAATAATAGGTTTCAGCAAGTATTTACTGAAGAAACAATGTTTGTAAAGCCACAGAATGTACAAGAAATGTGCACATGGAGGACATTAAGATACCTAAAAGGAGTTATATAAAATGTTGGAGGAACTTAAAGATGATAAAGCGATGGGACCAGATGAAGTTTCAGGAAAATTATTGAAGGAGTGTAGAGAAGAATTGATTGATCCATTATATGATATTATAAGGTGTTCATTAGAAACAGGGAAGTACCAGTAGAGTGGAAGAGAGCTGAAGTGGTGCCCATTTATAAGGGAGGCAGTAAGGAAGAGCCTCTTAACTATAGACCTGTGTCTCTAACAAGTGTGGTCGGTAAGATTTGTGAGAGGGTGATAAAGAAATATTGGATACGGTTCCTGGAGGATCATAAGTTATTATCGGATCATCAATTTGGCTTCAGGAAAGGGAGGTCATGTGTAACAAATCTACTGAGCTTTTATTCAAGAGTGGTTGACAAAATACAAGAGAGAGAGGGATGGATGGACTGTGTATATTTGGATTTAAAGAAAGCTTTTGACAAGGTACCTCACAAGAGACTGTTATGGAAAGTAGAGATTTATGGAGGACTGAAAGGAAAAGTGTTAAAGTGGATGGAAAACTACTTGAGATGGACGGAGATGAGAACGGTAATAAGGGATGAAAAGTCGGACTGGTTGGTGGTGGAGAGTGGAGTCCCACAAGGCTCAGTGCTAGCACCAATACTTTTCCTGGTATATATTAATGACATGCCAGAGGGAGTAAACAGTTATATTAATTTGTTTGCAGATGATGCGAAGTTGTGTGAAGAGTGAAGAAGATTGTGAAATTTTACAGGCAGACCTGGATAAGATTTGGGAGTGGAGCAAGAGGTGGCAAATGGAATTTAATCTGAGCAAAAGTCATGTGATGGAGATGGGAAAGAGTGGAAGACGGCCAAGAGGGTCATATAAGATGGGTGAAGAAGTAGTGTTGAAAAAGGTGGAAAAGGAAAAGGATTTGGGAGTGATAATACAAGACCATGGGCAGTTTGAGGCTCATATTGATAAGATGTTTGGAGAAACGTATAATTTGATAAAAATATTGGATTAGCCTTCCATTATATGGATAAAGATATGATGAAGAAATTAATTAGTATGGTAATTAGACCAAGATTGGAATATGCTGGAGTGGTTTGGTCCCCTTATAAAAAGAAGCATATAAGGAAGTTGGAGAGATTGCAGAGAATGGCAACAAAAATGGTTCCGAATTGGCAGAAATGACCTATGAGGAGAGATTAAAAGAAATTAATTTGCCTACCTTGGAACAAAGAAGAGAAAGAGGAGATTTAATACAGGTTTATAAACTGTTGAATGGACTGGATGAAGTGGATAATGAGCAAATGATGTTGAGAGAGGAAAACTTAAGTAGAACTACAAGATCGCATAGTAAAAAGATAGCCAAGGGAATATGCTTGAAGGATGTGAAGAAATATAGTTTCCCACAAAGATGTGTGGAGGTGTGGAATGGTTTGAGTGAGGAGGTGGTGTCAGCAAGGAGTGTGCATAGTTTTAAAGGAAAGTTGGATGTGTGTAGATATGGAGACGGGCCACACGAGTATGATACCCAGGCCCTGTAAAATTACAACTAGGTGAATACAACTAGGTGAATACACACACACACACACACACACACACACACACACACACACACACACACACACACACACACACACACACACACACACACACAAAGCTCAATCAAACATTCAATACATAAAACATCCGTACAGAGGATTCGTGACGGACACACACACACACACACACACACACACAAAGCTCAATCAAACATTCCCAATACGTACAAAACATCTGTACAGAGGATTCGTGATGGATACACACACACACAGCTCAATCAAACATACCCAATATGTACAAAACATCCGTACCGAGGATTCGTGACGGACGGACACACACACACACACACACACACACACACACACACACACATACATACAAAGCTCAATCAAACATACCCAATATGTACAAAACATCTGTACAGAGGATTCATGACACACACACACACACACACACACACACACACACACACACACAGATAAAGTTCTATCATACATATATATGTACAAAACATCTGTACAGAAGACTTGTATCATGTAGGATACGCAGAAACACACACACACACACACACACACAGAAAGAGAGAGAGAGAGAGAGAGAGAGAGAGAGAGAGAGAGAGAGAGAGAGAGAGAGAGAGAGAGAGAGAGAGAGAGAGAGAGAGAGAGAGAGAGAGAGCATAAAAAAAGGACCAGCTTGGTACCACTCAGCTCCATACCCGGACCATACAGTGCACCCGACGTATCACTAGTTCCCCGCGCTTTTCAAAGCCCACGAAGTTTTGTAGGCCTATTTCTTGCTCTATTTATTTATTTACAGATTCAAACTTCAGTATTACTGCATTTTGGATGTTTGCCATTCATGGCATACAATTCAACAATATATTTTTTCTGACATGGGAATGTTTATATTTTAGGCGCACCAAAGCATTCAGCAGTTAGAAATTAGCAGTTTAAGGGTTAATATACAACGATCGTCACGGAACGAATTAAAATCGTACGTCAAGGTACAACTGTATAGATAGATAGATGAATAGATAAATAGAAAAAATGAGTAACAGACAGTTTTTTATCATTAATAATGTAATCTTTCACAAATTTCTCCAAATAATACTTAGTCAATAAACCTTCATGTCACCTCTGATACACGTATACTCAGGATCATTGTGTGAACTTGACACCACACACTCATTCTTGTTCGCAACGGAGAAGTCAATGAATTTGTTAATGGTAGCTGGAAAAGGGGCAAATTATGATAAATGTTCTCTCTCTCTCTCTCTCTTAATTGGGAAGTTGCTATTAAGGAAAAGTTGTTGTTTATATAGTTATATTTTATCTGCATATTAAAGGATTATTTCTCCCATATGAGGGAAACTTCTAAATTATTCGCTACTTTTAATTTATTTTCACATCAAATCTGTAGTTGCCAGCTCAATCCGTGATAGTAAAAGAATAATAAAAAAGATACCATGTGTATGTACCTCAAGATTGACTTTTGAATGAGTAGAACATTGCAACCAGCAGCCTTGATTTTCTTGGTAATGTTGAGAATATACTGCCGTTCCTCCCGCAGTACACGGTCCATGGCAGCATAATCCCTGATAAGTACTGTGTTGTCCATCTGAAAGAAACAGTTTCATACAATTGTATCTAAGACATAATCCATAGCAAGTTATGTATAATTGAAAATATTGCCCTTTTATAGAAAATTGCCAAAGTTGTCACTTTCATCCATGAAAATTATATTTCTGTTTGAAACATCTTATATATGAAAGAAATGAAAATACAATTAGCAAAGATTTTCTATCCACATTACCAGAGCAACCATTGATGAAATTTTCTGTAACCAGAAAAAGAACAATATTTTTTATATATTTTTTACAGAAGAAAAGTGCAGAATAAAATCAAAAGGATTGAAATATATAGAAAAATTAGAGCATAAGGCCTGGATAGTAAGGAGAGCAAATTTCAATGTAATAAAAGTGGAAGGTGATGTCAAATAAGATTAACGAAGTCCATGTTAAGGTATTTATCTAATTCCACAAAATCCACAATATTACAGTCTGTTTCCTTCCATAATGATCTTGTATTGCTTCATGTGTCAATTTCATAATTGCTTAACTTTAAAAGATACAACATTAGGTTAACTTACATCAGTTTTTGGAGGGGATATACAGAACTGAATCAGTCCAATCTTAGCCTTTTCTATCTTACTGGGTCCTCCAATACCCTGAGACTTTTGGGTGAAGACAATGCCATCTACAAGCTGTGAGTCTTCCACTGTTTCTCCAAGCTTCTTGATGATGTGAATATCTTTCAGGTCAACATTTTGATCCTTGTTTGGGTCTACAATTTTCAAAACTGCATCCACAGCCATTGGAGCCAGCATACCTGAGTGCTCATGGACCACCTGAAACATTACAATTGCAATAGTTACATTAACTGTAGTATAGATTCAAAAGTGCTTGAATTAAACACACTTGAATTTTGTATTGCAGTAATCTATTAGTGGACATCTAACAAAATTAAATAAATGTCAGTTTAACAGACTCAGCTTCACTGGTCTAAGATTTAAACATTAACCCCTTCAATGTGCCAACCCCTATGTAGAAACCATGACATGCTAGTAACATATACAATGGCACCTCCATATCTAAAATGTGGAAGTCTCATTAGCATATGCTACATCACAGTTTCCCCACTATAGTCCTTGTCCTCCTTATTCCCTCATTTATCTACTTATTTCACACTCCTACATTAGGGAGAGAAGACAGTATGGGAAGGGGATACAGTTTCCCTGTCCCTGGTTCTCTCCTCTCCTTCCTCTCTTATCCTCTTTCTATCTCTTCCTTACATCTCTATCTCTCTCTCTCTCTCTCTCTCTCTCTCTCTCTCTCTCTCTCTATTAAGTGTGTGTGTGTGTGTGTGTGTGTGTGTGTGTGTGTGTGTATTTACCTAATTGTATTTACCTAATTGTAACATACGGAAAAGAGCTATGCTCGTGTTGTCCCGTCTCCATATCTATTAATGTCCAGCTTTTTCTTAAAATCATGAATATTCCTTGCGTTGACCACTTCCACGTCTAAACTATTCCATGCTTCCACCCTTCTATGAGGGAAGCTATATTTTTCACATCTCTCCTATAAGTGGCCATTTTAGTTTTTCCCATGCCCTCTCGACATTCTTCCATTCCACATACACAGATCTTCCCTATCCATTTTTCCATGCCAATCATCACTCTGTATATTGCTATCAGGTCTCCCCTTTCTCTTCTGTTTTCCAGGGTTGGAAGTTGCATTCTTTTCAGTCTGTCTTCATAAGTCAAATCTCTTAAGTCAGGCACCATTTTCGTTGCAGCCCTCTGTACTTTCTCTAGTTTCCTTATGTGTTTCTTTAAGTTCGAGCCCACTGTATTGTTGCATATTCAAGCCTCGGTCTTATCATTGCAGTAATTATTTTCTTCATCATTTCTTCATCTAGATATACGAACGCCACTCTTATGTTCCTCAATAAGTTCAATACTTCTCCAATTATTTTGTTTATATGTCTCTCTGGCGATAGGTCATTGGTAATTGTCACCCCAAGGTCTTTTCTTCATGACTGGTTTTATGTCTTCATTTCCTATCTTGTACATACTCCTGATTCTTCTTTCACTCTTGCCAAACTCTATTTTCTTGCATTTTGTCGTGTTGAACTCCATTTGCCATGTACAGCTCCATTTCCATATTCTGTCCAAGTCTTCCTGGAGTAGTTCGCAATCTTTGTCACATCTCACTTTTCGTAACAATTTTGCATCGTCTGCAAATAGGCTCACATAACTGGACACCCCATCCACCATGTCATTTATGTAGACTGCGAACATTACTGGTGCCAACACTGATCCCTGTGGAACTCCACTCTCCACCAATCCCCATTCTGATGGTCTGTCCTTAATTATTGTTCTCATTTCTCTTCCTACCAAAAGTCTTCCATCCATTTTAGTAAACTGCCATGCACTCCTCCTACCATTTCAAGTTTCCAGATCAGTCTCTGGTGTGGTACCTTATCAAAGGCCTTTTTTAAATCCAGATATATTCCATCAGCCCAACCATCTCTTTCCTGTATTACATCTATCACCCTCGAATAGTAACATATCAGGTTTGTCGTGCATGAACGCCCTTTCCTAAAACCAAATTGACACTCACAAAGTATGTCATTTTCTCCAAGAAGTCTGTCCATCTAGTCTTCACCACCCTCTCACACATCTTAGCTACCACACTTGTAAGTGACACTGGTCTATAGTTCAATGGGTCTCTCTTGTTACCTGATTTATAGATTGGGACAATGTTAGCTCTTTTCCAGTCTTGGGGCACTACACCTTCCCTTAATGAGGCATCAATTACTTCACAAACTTTTTCTGCCAATTGCTCCTGCATTCTCTTAAAATCCATCCTGATACCCCATCAGGTCCCACAGCTTTCTCACTTCTAAACTCCCCATCATGTTCTTGATCTCCTCCACCGTTACTTGAAACTCCTTCATAATCCCTTTCTGTTCCATTACCAGTGGTTTGTCAAAAGCAGTCTCCTTTGTGAATACCTTCCGAAAGCATCCATTCATAGCCTCTGCCATTTCCTGGGATCTTCACTGCATACTCCATTTACTTCTAAACTTTCAATACTTTCTCTATTTTTGATGTTGTTGTTCACATGTCTGTAAAAAAGCCTTGGTTGGTCTTTACATTTATCAATTATATCCTTTTCTTGTTTCTTTCTTTCTTCTCTTCTAATCAACACATATTCATTTCTTGCTCTTTTGTAACTTTCCCACTGCTTAATCCGTCTTTTCCTTCTCCACCTCTTCCATGCATCCTCTTTTCTTGTTCTAGCCTTTTCACATCTATCGTTAAACCAGTCCTGCTTTCCAACTTCTCTATGTTGTCTTATTGGTACAAATTTTTCTCACCTTCTTTGTATATTTTTATAAATTCCTTCCACTTTTCATTTGCTCCTTAGCACTCTTGAATTTCATCCAATTTGTCTCTTGAAAGAATTTCTTTAGGTTTCCAAAATCTGTCTTGGCATAATTCCATCTTCCCACTTTATATTCTTCATTTCTTCTAGATTTCTCTTCGTCTATCACCTTGAACTCCAAAACTGCATGATCACTCTTTGCTAAAGGGCACTCCACCCTCATCTCCTCAATGACCATTGGCTCTGTGTGTGTGTGTGTGTGTGTGTGTGTGTGTATTTACCTAATTGTATTTACCTAATTGTAACATACGGAAAAGAGCTATGCTCGTGTTGTCCCGTCTCCATATCTATTAATGTCCAGCTTTTCTTAAAATCATGAATATTCCTTGCGTTGACCACTTCCACGTCTAAACTATTCCATGCTTCCACCCTTCTATGAGGAAGCTATATTTTTCACATCTCTCCTATAAGTGGCCATTTTAGTTTTTCCCATGCCCTCTCGACATTCTTCCATTCCACATACACAGATCTTCCCTATCCATTTTTCCATGCCAATCATCACTCTGTATATTGCTATCAGGTCTCCCCTTTCTCTTCTGTTTTCCAGGGTTGGAAGTTGCATTCTTTTCAGTCTGTCTTCATAAGTCAAATCTCTTAAGTCAGGCACCATTTTCGTTGCAGCCCTCTGTACTTTCTCTAGTTTCCTTATGTGTTTCTTTAAGTTCGGAGCCCACTGTATTGTTGCATATTCAAGCCTCGGTCTTATCATTGCAGTAATTATTTTCTTCATCATTTCTTCATCTAGATATCTGAACGCCACTCTTATGTTCCTCAATAAGTTCAATACTTCTCCAATTATTTTGTTTATATGTCTCTCTGGCGATAGGTCATTGGTAATTGTCACCCCAAGGTCTTTTCTTCATGACTGGTTTTATGTCTTCATTTCCTATCTTGTACATACTCCTGATTCTTCTTTCACTCTTGCCAAACTCTATTTTCTTGCATTTTGTCGTGTTGAACTCCATTTGCCATGTACAGCTCCATTTCCATATTCTGTCCAAGTCTTCCTGGAGTAGTTCGCAATCTTTGTCACATCTCACTTTTCGTAACAATTTTGCATCGTCTGCAAATAGGCTCACATAACTGGACACCCCATCCACCATGTCATTTATGTAGACTGCGAACATTACTGGTGCCAACACTGATCCCTGTGGAACTCCACTCTCCACCAATCCCCATTCTGATGGTCTGTCCTTAATTATTGTTCTCATTTCTCTTCCTACCAAAAGTCTTCCATCCATTTTAGTAAACTGCCATGCACTCCTCCTACCATTTCAAGTTTCCAGATCAGTCTCTGGTGTGGTACCTTATCAAAGGCCTTTTTTAAATCCAGATATATTCCATCAGCCCAACCATCTCTTTCCTGTATTACATCTATCACCCTCGAATAGTAACATATCAGGTTTGTCGTGCATGAACGCCCTTTCCTAAAACCAAATTGACACTCACAAAGTATGTCATTTTCTCCAAGAAGTCTGTCCATCTAGTCTTCACCACCCTCTCACACATCTTAGCTACCACACTTGTAAGTGACACTGGTCTATAGTTCAATGGGTCTCTCTTGTTACCTGATTTATAGATTGGGACAATGTTAGCTCTTTTCCAGTCTTGGGGCACTACGCCTTCCCTTAATGAGGCATCAATTACTTCACAAACTTTTTCTGCCAATTGCTCCCTGCATTCTCTTAAAATCCATCCTGATACCCCATCAGGTCCCACAGCTTTTCTCACTTCTAAACTCCCCATCATGTTCTTGATCTCCTCCACCGTTACTTGAAACTCCTTCATAATCCCTTTCTGTTCCATTACCAGTGGTTTGTCAAAAGCAGTCTCCTTTGTGAATACCTTCCGAAAGCATCCATTCATAGCCTCTGCCATTTCCCTGGGATCTTCACTGTATACTCCATTTACTTCTAAACTTTCAATACTTTCTCTATTTTTGATGTTGTTGTTCACATGTCTGTAAAAAAGCCTTGGTTGGTCTTTACATTTATCAATTATATCCTTTTCTTGTTTCTTTCTTTCTTCTCTTCTAATCAACACATATTCATTTCTTGCTCTTTTGTAACTTTCCCACTGCTTAATCCGTCTTTTCCTTCTCCACCTCTTCCATGCATCCTCTTTTCTTGTTCTAGCCTTTTCACATCTATCGTTAAACCAGTCCTGCTTTCCAACTTCTCTATGTTGTCTTATTGGTACAAATTTTTCTCACCTTCTTTGTATATTTTTATAAATTCCTTCCACTTTTCATTTGCTCCTTAGCACTCTTGAATTTCATCCAATTTGTCTCTTGAAAGAATTTCTTTAGGTTTCCAAAATCTGTCTTGGCATAATTCCATCTTCCCACTTTATATTCTTCATTTCTTCTAGATTTCTCTTCGTCTATCACCTTGAACTCCAAAACTGCATGATCACTCTTTGCTAAAGGGCACTCCACCCTCATCTCCTCAATGACCATTGGCTCTGTACTAAAGACCAAGTCCAGTCTTGACGATGCTCCCTCTCCTCCAAACCTAGTATCTTCTTTGACCCACTGAGTTAACACATTTTCCATTGCCAGTGTCAATAGTGTATTTCCCCATGTTGTCTCTGATCCTTCCATTGACCAGTCCTCCCAACACACCTCTTTACAATTAAAATCTCCCATCATTATAGTTCGTTCACAGCCACCCAACATTTCTTCCAGACATGTTCCTGTATCACTTATCATTTCTTCATATTCCTGTACTGACCATGCATTTGTCTTAGGTGGTACGTACACCACTATGTAGTGCCTCTTTTTTCCTTCATTAGTTTCTGCTCTGATCTTTAGCACTTCTGCCTTTCCCATACCTTTTTCACTTGATCCACCTTTATATCTTTTTTAACCAGCAACATCACTCCTCCTCCCATCTTACCTACTCTATTTCTTTTCCAAACGTTATATTTCCCTTCTCCAACCTTCATCAGGTCTTCTCCCTCTCTCAGTTTTGTTTCAGTAAGACCCACAATATCTGGGTTCTTGTCCCTCAAGTAATCGTTGAGTTCTAAAATCCCCGATATCACTCCATTTATGTTGGAATACATTACATTTCGCTCATATGTAAGTTTCTTTAGTCCTTTCTTGCTGTACTTTTCTGGGTTATGAACCACTTCCTCAGTCTCATATCCAAGATTCTCCAGAAAAACTCTTTCTTCTCTTCTTCTGTCCTCTCTTCATTTTTTTCAAAGCCTCCTTTCTCAACTCATTTAACATTTCTCTTTCCTTTTCACCGAGATCTCTTCTCAACCAAATCTTCCTTGTTGTTTCCTGCTGGGCTAGCCTCCATGACTTCTCCACCAATTCATCTACATCCTTTTGTGACTTAAGTTTGATTCTTATTGGCCTCATACCTTCTCTTGTGAACTTTCCAATTCTATGGAAGTCCTCTATTTCTTGTACTAGGTCTTTTCCTCCTCTTGCACCACATTAATGATATTATTTATCACCTTTTTATGTTTTCTCTCTCTCCATTTTACTCGGTGTCTTATCCTCCTCCACACCAAATATCACCACACATCTCTTTTTGTCTACAGTTTCCCTCACCAATGTCTCATTTGACTTAATAACCTTCACCACTTTCTCAGCTATCTTCTCTTCTATGATCTGTTGATCTATAATTTCAGCAAGGCCCAAAGTTTTCTCCCTGACTCTTTGATTTCCTTTTCCAGACTTGCAACTTTGTAATTTACCTCCTTTCTTTCCACTTCCTGACTTTTTTCCATTCAGCCTGCTTCTCCATCACTTTTCCTAGAGATTCTCCACATTTTCGCAATTCACTTTAATTAGCTTAACTTCCTCTTTCAGTGCTGCATTTTCCTTCTTCATATCGGCACAGTCTCTCTTTACATTGTCATAACTCGTTTCCAGGCCCTCATACTTTTCAAACAGTTTTCAATTTTACCTTCTAACTCCAGAATTTTCTTCACATAAGTGCTCTTCTCCATTATTCCTTGAAACCCTGTGAAGTCTGATTCCTCTTTCGAGTTCACGGCCGCCATGTTGCGCAGACGTAAACAAACCAGCTGATGGCTCAAACGCAGGCTACAGTTTATATTTACCTTCACTGGACATTATTTTGCTAATCAACAGTTAACATGACTATATGGAGACGGGACAAACATTACCAGCTCCTTTCCCACCTTGGTTACTCTTAGGTAACTGTAGAATTATAGATGATTGCTCTGGAGCTCAGCGACCACCTCCGCCATCGATGTCCCGTGTGTGTGTGTGTGTGTGTGTGTGTGTGTGTGTGTGTGTGTGTGTGTGTGTGTGTGTGTGTGTGTGTGTGTGTGTGTATTTACCTATTTGTGTATTACAGGGCCCGAGCTAAGCTCTCTGTGTCCTGTCTCCTTGTCCATTCCTGTCATATCTCTCTTTCATCTGATTGACACACACCGTCAACGACATGACTGCTCAGTTTATTCCACTTATCAATGCTACGATGTGGGAAACTGTATTTTCTCACGTCATTTAGACAGATGTCCTTTATTAGCTTTTTTCCATGTCCTCGGAGATGATTACTTGTGGTCACCTTTATCAACTCTCTATCCAGTATGTCAATCTTGTTCACCAATTTATACATAGTTATCATGTCTCCTCTTGTTCTTCTCTCTCTTCTAATGTGGTCAGCCCCAGCTTCCTCAGTCTTTCCTCCTAGTCTAACTCCGAGTCCTGGTACCATCCTTGTTGCCAGCCTTTGTACCATTTCTACCTTCTTCACATTTTTCTTCATATGCAGTGACCAGACACATGCTGCATATTCTAGCTGGGGTCTTATTAAGGTACATAATATCTTCTTCATCATTCCTTCATCTAGGTAGTGGAATGCAAGGCCAATATTTTGAAGCATGTTATATGTTTTCCAAAAAATCTTGTTTATGTGTTTCTCCAGTGACAAAGTGTTCTGCACGGTTACTCCTAAGTGTGTGTGTATTTACCTAGTTGTAGTTTTACAGGGCCTGGGCTTTATGCTCGTGTGGCCCCGTCTCCATATCTACACTTATCCAATCTTACTTTAAAAGTGTGCACACTCGTTGCAGACACTACTTCTTCATCTAAACTGTTCCACATCTCAATACATCTCTGCGGGAAACTATATTTTTTAATATCTCTCAGACATCTTCCCTTTCTCAGCTTTTTACTATGCGATCTTGTGCTTGGTGTCATATTCTTCTCTTAGGATCAGTTTCTCATTATCCACTTGGTCCATTCCGTTGATCAATTTATAGACTTGTATAAGGTCTCCTCTCTCCTTCTTTGTTCCAAGGTTGGTAGATCCATAGCCTTTAGTCTCTCCTCATATGTCATCCTTCAAGTTCTGGAACCATTCTTGTAGCCATTTTTTTAGCCTCTCCAATTTCCTTATGTGTTTCTTTTTATGAGGGTCCACACTACTCCTGCATATTCCAATCTGGGTCTTATTATAGTATTTATCAATTTCTTCATCATTTCTTTGTCCATGTAGTGAAATGCTACTCCAATATTCCTCAGCAAATTATATGTTTCTCTAAAAATTCTATCAATATGGCTTACTGGTTGATTGTTTTCTTCCATCGTCACTCCTAAGTCCTTTTCCTTTTTGACTTTCTCCAGTTCTACTCCATCTCCCATCTTATAGATTCCCACAGGTCGTCTGTCACTCTTTCCCATTTTCATGACACGGCTTTTGTTCACATTGAATTCCATTTCCCACTTCTTACTCCATTCCCAGATCTTATTTAGGTCTTCTTGCAGTATTTCACAATCCTCCTTTTGCTTTATAACTCTGCACAGTTTCGTATCATCCGCAAACAAATTTATGTAGCTGTTCACTCCTTCTGGCATGTCGTTAATATAAATGAGGAAAAGTACTGGTGCCAATACTGACCCCTGTGGCACTTCGCTTTCTACTGCTCTCCACTTGGACTTCATATCTTTAACTACTGTCCTTATTTCTCTCCCCCTCAAATAATTTTCTATCCATCTCAATGTGCTTCCTTTTAAGCCACCCTTCTCCTCTAACTTCCACAGTAATCTTTGTGTGGCACTTTGTCAAACGCCTTTTTAAATCCAAATAGATGCAGTCAACCCATCCTCTCTGTGTGTGTGTGTGTGTGTGTGTGTGTGTGTGTGTGTGTGTGTGTGTGTGTGTGTGTGTGTGTGTGTGTGTGTGTGTGTGTGTGTGTGTATTTACCTAATTGTATTTACCTAATTGTAACATACGGAAAGGAGCTATGCTCGTACTGTCCCGTCTCCATATCTACTAATGTCCAGCTTTTTCTTAAAATCATGAATATTCCTTGCGTTGACCACTTCACGTCTAAACTATTCCATGCTTCCACCCTTCTATGAGGAAGCTATATTTTTCACATCTCTCCTATAAGTGGCCATTTTAGTTTTTCCCATGCCCTCTCGACATTCTTTCATTCCACATACACAGATCTTCCCTATCCATTTTTTCCATGCCAATCATCACTCTGTATATTGCTATCAGGTCTCCCCTTTCTCTTCTGTTTTCCAGGGTCGGAAGTTGCATTCTGTTCAGTCTGTCTTCATAAGTCAAATCTCTTAAGTCAGGCACCAGTTTTGTTGCAGCCCTCTGTACCTTCTCTAGTTTCCTTATGTGTTTCTTTAAGTTCGGAGCCCACTGTATTGTTGCATATTCAAGCCTTGGTCTTATCATTGCAGTAATTATTTTCTTCATCATTTCTTCATCTAAATATCTGACGCCACTCTTATGTTCCTCAGTAAGTTCAATACTTCTCCAATTATTTTGTTTATATGTCTCTCTGGTGTGTGTGTGTGTGTGTGTGTGTGTGTGTGTGTGTGTGTGTGTGTGTGTGTGTGTATTTACCTAATTGTATTTACCTAATTGTAACATACGGGAAAAGAGCTATGCTCGTCGTCCGTCTCCATATCTACTAATGTCCAGCTTTTCTTAAAATCATGAATATTCCTTGCGTTGACCACTTCCACTTCTAAACTATTCCATGCTTCCACCCTTCTATGAGGGAAGCTATATTTTTTCACATCTCTCCTATAAGTGGCCATTTTAGTTTTTCCCATGCCCTCTCGACATTCTTTCATTCCACATACACAGATCTTCCCTATCCATTTTTCCATGCCAATCATCACTCTGTATATTGCTATCAGGTCTCCCCTTTCTCTTCTGTTTTCCAGGGTCGGAAGTTGCATTCTGTTCAGTCTGTCTTCATAAGTCAAATCTCTTAAGTCAGGCACCATTTTTGTTGCAGCCCTCTGTACTTTCTCTAGTTTCCTTATGTGTTTCTTTAAGTTCGAGCCCACTGTATTGTTGCATATTCAAGCCTCGGTCTTATCATTGCAGTAATTATTTTCTTCATCATTTCTTCATCTAAATATACGAACGCCACTCTTATGTTCCTCAATAAGTTCAATACTTCTCCAATTATTTTGTTTATATGTCTCTCTGGCGATAGGTCATTGGTAATTGTCACCCCAAGGTCTTTTTCTTCATGACTGGTTTTTATGTCTTCATTTCCTATCTTGTACATACTCCTGATTCTTCTTTCACTCTTGCCAAACTCTAATTTCTTGCATTCTGTCATGTTGAACTCCATTTGCCATGTACAGCTCCATTGTGTGTGTGTGTGTGTGTGTGTGTGTGTGTGTGTGTGTGTGTGTGTGTGTGTGTGTGTGTGTGTGTGTGTGTGTGTGTGTGTGTGTGTGTGTGTGTTGCAGTAAAAAAAAAAAAGAAAAAAAAAATCTACAGGAACTGAAACATTGAGAGAGAGAGAGAGAGAGAGAGAGAGAGAGAGAGAGAGAGAGAGAGAGAGAGAGAGAACAGTGTTGCTGGACTACCTAACATTAAACCTGGACTCTTTGATGACTGCCAGTCAGTGTGACAGTGTAATAGTGATTGGCGACCTAAACCAGCACACAGTCAGGGACGCCTTTAACTCACTACTGGTTGTGCATGACATGCACAACTACGTCACCTTCCCCACGCACAAATCTGGGTCATCCCTGGACCCGGAGGTGACGGATCTTCCTTCCCACACAGTAGAGTGCTTCCCACTCGACTTTGTAGGGACCTCAGACCACGTGGCTGTATTCACCAGAGTACAGTTCAAGACACCACGTGAGGAGAGCTTCAACGAACCCTCTGGAGCTGGGAGGCTGCCGACTGGGACGCCTTTCGTGCCGCACTGAGGACTACAGAGTGGGGAGGAGTGCTGCGTGGCGACACCAACCAGCAGGTGAGGCAGCTCACCGAGCTGCTTCACAACATGCAGGTCTGCTGGGTGCACTCGTCCATAAAACAAAGGCATCAGACCAGCCTTGGTTTGGTCCTGCTTATTGCGCGTCAGATGCCAAATACAAAGCCTGGCGTGCTCTCAAGAGGCACCCGACGGCCAGAAACAGGCTGAGGCACCGAGCGGCAACAGGGCATATGAATGCCACGCAAGCATGGGCTATAGAGCAGTGGAGGGCGAACCTGAAAAACAAACTAAGGGGAGGACAGGTTGGCTGCAAGCAGTGGTGGAGCCTTGTCAAAGACAAGCAGGGTGAGTCATGGGCACCTCCGTCCCTGCACTCCACCAGGCAGATGGCAGCTTCGCCCACAGTGCAAGTGACAAGGCAGACCTCCTGGCCAAGCACTTCGCTGAAAAGATGTGCATCCCGACCCGAAAGACCCTCTCGCTGCTGCCTCAAATAGTGAAAGAGACACTAGTGAAAGTGATAACAAGTGAAGTGGAAGTGCGAGCGATTCTCGAAAGTTTGGACGAGAACAAAGCTGTGGGGCCTCAGGACATCAGCCCGCGCGTACTACGCCAGTGTGCTGCTGAGAGAGAGAGAGAGAGAGAGAGAGAGAGAGAGAGAGAGAGAGGACGGTACTGTCGCCACCAGCAGTAAGGAGAGGGCACAGTTGCTGGCTTCCTTGTTTGCTGGAAAAATGAAGGTGGGGAATCCACAGCAGCCACCGCCTCAGCTGGTCCAGCAATGTGAGAAGACTGTCACCATGGTGGAGGTGACGCATCAGCAGGTGAAGCGATTATTGCGGGGCTGGACACACAGAAAGCTACCGGCCCTGATGACATCAGCCCGCACCTGCTGAAGCGATGCTCCCAGGAACTGGCTGCCCTCTCACCCAAGTCTTCACAACTTGTGTACGGAAAACGTCTGGCCTTCAGTGTGGAAGGAGGCTCGAGTAGTTCCGTACACAAAAAGCTCCAGGACGGACCCAAAAACTACAGACCCATATCCCTGTTGTCAGTGGTGGGTAAAGTGTTTGAGAGGGTCGTGGCAGAGGTGGTGTGTAGCCATCTCAAGGACAATGCCCTCCTCTCAGACCAACAGTTTGGGTTCAGACCTGGAAGGTCAACCTCCGACCTAATGATGCTTCTCACCAGGCAGTGGCAGGACGCCCTCGACGACGGCAAGGACACTATAGTGGTTGCTTTGGACATAGCTGGAGCTTTTGATAAAGTATGGCACAACGGATTACTGGAAAAGCTTCGTGCTAAAGGCATCCAGGGTGGCTTGCTACGACTCCTGGGAAATTACCTGCAGGACAGAAGCCTCAAGGTGGTTGTCAACGGGCAAACATCTGAGTCCCTGCCTGTGGAGGCATCAGTGCCACAGGGTTCAATTCTTGGCCCACTCCTGTGGAATATCTACGTGGATGATCTTCTCCAGCTACTGCCAGGAGTCAAGGCCTATGCTGATGACTGCACCTCTCCTATACCTATCCACGCCAGGACAGTGGGCGGGCTGCTGAGGCCATCAATCAGCAGCTACGAGTGATAGAGGAGTGGGGTGCTCGCTGGCAAGTGACATTCGCGCCGGAGAAGACACAGGCAATGGTTGTCTCTCGGTCCCCAGCCGCCATGGCAGCAATGGCAGGAAAGTTGTCTTTTGGCGCTGCTGCTCTCCCACTCCAAGATGACGTCAAGATACTTGGAGTGGAGGTGGATCGAGGGCTGAGGTTTGACAGCCATGTCAAAACCATTGCCAAGAAAGCCTCTCACAGGATCTCCGCTCTCAGAAGGATCGCCAGTTTCCTCGACAGGAAGGGAGACTGCTGCTGTACAAGGCACAGGTGCGGCCCCACCTTGAGTACGCAGCTCTCTCCTGGATGTCCTGTGCCGCCACACACAGAAGGAGACTGGACAGCATCCAACGCCGCGCCATACGGCTAGTAGATGCTGCAATACCACCTCACCCAGAGCCTGAGCGTCCTCTTGATTCACTGGAACACCGCAGAGATGTGGCGGCAATCGTAGTGTTCCATAAGGCACAGGTGCAAAGAGTGCCACATCTGGCAGGGCTGCGTCATCCTCTGAGAGTCACCGCACGGAGCACGAGAACGGTGCTCAATGGTGGTGACGCCGTAGAGGTGCCGCGATCCCACGGGTGTCAGCATCAACGCACCTTCGCAGGACGCGTCTCCAGGATGTGGAACTTGTTCACGGCCGCGGTGCCTCACGTCCAGGAGATGAACACACACAGTGTCAAACTGATGGCACATAAGTGGAGACAGACACTGCCAACTCCTCTGACACTCTTTGTGACGTGACACTCAGTGTAGTGCAGTGCGTGAATAGTGCTAGTGAAGTGAAAAGAACAGTGCTCCATTTACATGCTGACCATCTTGTATATTATCTATTTTTAAGTCTTGTAAATATTGTAGAGAAATAGATTGTAGTACCCTTAGAATAGGTAGCACACGACAGTGCGCCTTTGGGTACATGTTCTTGTGTATAAATTATGTTTAAATAAAAAAAAAAAAAAAAGAGAGAGAGAGAGAGAGAGAGAGAGAGAGAGAGAGAGAGAGAGAGAGAGAGAGAGAGAGAGAGAGAGAGAGAGAGAGAGTTAATTATACCTTTATATCAAGTTAGATAAGCTACTGCTCAAGGGCCAACACTATAAAGTAGTTACCCCATAATATGCGTATTCACAATACAGGGGATGATCGTGCAATTCGACAGGGTTAAGACAGTTTCTCATTGGTCGAATCAGCGTTCATTAGAATTGTGAAGCAATTTTTCTCGTAAGATACATAAGAATTAGGGAGGATAGGGACCAACCTCCAGCCTAGACCCCCTGAAAGCATCACTATAATCTATTAAAAAAAAAATAAAAAATAAAAAAAAATAAAAATAAAAAAAAAACACTAACCTAGACTAAAATCAGTACTATTAAAGGCTTAATTTATATTTGACTTTTTTTTTTTTTATTAAACACATTAGGGTACTGTACAGTACATTTTTGGAAATAAAAACACTTGCAGCGGTCTTGCAGTACTTGTTCCTGTTCTTCCAAATTGTTGATACTGTTAATCTAGGGACACCCATTTGTGCTGCAATGACACTTTCTTGTAAGCTCAAGCTTATCTTTCAAAGGCAGGAAATTGTGTTTTTTAGGGCTGGTGCTGGAGGTGGCTTTCCGTCGTCTTGAGTCAGACGAAACGCACCATTTTCTTCTAGTGTCAATTTTTAGTCAAATTAAGATCTATGGTTTCTAATTAACACTTTTATAATAAAATAAATTTTCTTGTTAATTGGAATGATGCTATAATCTCAAATCAATAGAATCATGATAAGTAGATGTAAATATATTTGTATATATACATTTTTTGCCCTAGCCTAACAGTGAGAAGTAATTCAGTTGTTTGTTTACATTTTTCAGGGACTGCGATGTTCCAAGGTAGAACTTCCAAGAAACAACTGGCCAAAGATGAGCAGCTCTGTTGTTTATGAGTTTTTCATAGGGAGCATTAAAAGCCAAAAATAGCAACGAAAAAATAGCAACGGCTTGCTGGGGGTGAAGGGACTGCCATATTTGTTTACAGTTGACAAACACGACAAAGGCGGAAGCGAACTTGTGTGTGACAACCAGCGTCGACAAAAGTTGAGTTTTCAGAAAGCTGACAGAAAAAGTTGACGGAAAAGTGGTAGTGTGACACACAGGGTAGCGTCTGTTTACACTTTTGCCTGGCAGACTGGTGGCAGATTTGACCGGGTGGGTGGCGTGTGAGATATGAATGTCGAATTGGCAAGTCAGTCGGTCAAACCTTGAGGATTGGGTATTAATTAACTGAGTTCGAATTGGCGATAATTCGAACTGCAAACAGTCGAATCACAAGGATCCCCTGTATATGTTTCTCACAATATACCGCGGTATTTCATTAGTAATTCATTACTCACTGCCACGGAGTCCAGGTTATCCTCATGGCATGAGCGTATATGAATACTATGATATGATATCCATTATAGTAGGCAATAGAGGAGTGGAAACAAATTTAATATCATGGTGAAAGACAACACACCAAGCTAAAAAGGTCACAACAAGAAGAAGTGGCAAAGTCGCCGGAGTCTCAGCCGTCTGTGGCCGATCTCATCATCTCTGCTATATTTTTTGGTATTCCATGTAAGATTTCACTTTATGCATTACAAAACAATCCTTTCTTGGGGGGCAAGGTTTGTAAAAAGCTAATAGAAATGTTGTTTATAGAACATAAATGCATATATAAGACAGTAACACCACCTCCAGAGGTGGTGCTCCCAGCGACCTCAGAGCAACCTCGTCACCGTCCCTCTAAGCCAGGGGCAGGCAACCTTTTTAGAGTGAGTGCCAGATGAGACTCTTGGAAGGAGGTCGCGGGCCGGAGTGAAAAACGAAATCTCAGAAATACTATATTTTGTATAATACATTGATTACGTGAAAAAAATTGTACAAAAATTGCATTGAACACTCTACAAATCAATGAGACTGCTGGTGCTGTTTGCCATGAAGAAGCATTTCCATGTCTGGCTTGACATGTAAAGTAATTCAATAGTATAATTTATTCATTTAAAAACTTAAAATTTATTAGAGTTTCTTCTCTACTTTTAGTGGGAGGTCCGCGGGCCGGATTGCATTAATAAAGCCTAGCAGGGTGGCGGGCCGGACGCTAAGCCTTCACGGGCCGGAGGTTGCCCGCCCCTGCTCTAAGCGTTCATGGATGCCATTTCGCGGCAGGAGGTTGCTCTGAGGTTGTTAAAGAATCTTGGATCCAGCTCCAAAAGCGCTAGAGACAGGCGGGGAGCCAGACTATCACAGCGAAGTTGCCACGTACGGTCCCTCACCTGGCAAATTCAAACCCAGAAAATTCACTAAAATGGATGTGGTTGTACGTTATGCGGACTTTTTGGTCTAACTTTATATAGTACGTTAAACTAGAAATTCGTTACACGAATGTTGGTTAAGTGGAGTATTACTGTAAAGGGTGGTTTGTGAATTTCAAGAAAAGAACTGTAATTCATTCTGTTGTGATGCACGGCAAGCCCGCAAGTGCTGACAGAGTTGCTGCTGAGTAATTTGTGCCTGATTTTAAGAAATTTGTGGATAAGGAGTGCTTAAGCCCACAACAGATATTTAATTGTGATGACACTGGCCTGTTTTGGGAAAAAAAAAAAAAAAAAAAAAAAAATATATGATCTATATAACAAAGGAAGAGAAGCGTTTGCCAGGACACAAGCCCATGAAAGACAGGCTAACCCTGCTTCTGTGTGCCAATGCTAACGGCAACTGCACAATGAAACCGCTGCTTTTTCCTAAACTTGGGTTTGGCAATGGCTGGAACAAATTACCTGATT